>NC_085023.1:2320680-2458180 GCF_963692335.1 Osmerus eperlanus | reverse complement strand
ATCATCATTATCATCATCATCGCCATCATCACCATTATCATCATCATCTTCACCATCACCCTGTGGACTGGCAGCGACGTCTCTAACTGGTTGTTGTTTGTGACCCTGCAGGTCCTTGTTCCCAGACGGCCTGCCCCCCTCCTACGTGTTTGTGTCCACGCTGAAGTACCGGGGCTCGGTCACCATGGAGGAGTGGGACCTGTGGAGGATTCAGACCCTGGACGAGAAGCCCCAGATGGCCGTGACGCTCAGCGGCGTCCGGCGCACCATCATGTTCACCACCACCAGCCGCCACCCCAGCGGCATCCAGACCGTGGTGTTCCAGAAGCAGCCGGCCAAGGTGGGATCCCACGGGGGGGGACACCGAGCATGCACATTCCTTACACGTGTGCTCCTCTCCAGTGTCTCCAGTGTAACAGAGAGATAGAAGATGCTCTCGCCGTTATTTATTCATGAAAGCAGACTTTCATCGAAAGTCACTGGCTTTCCTTACCAAGCCTTGAGGAAAAAGTCCCATGATTGTGTATGCGTGCTTGTGCGAGAAAGGGTAACTGTGCTCGTGTGTTGGTGTGTGTGTGGTGTGTGTGTGGTGTGTGTGTGGTGTGTGTGTGGTGTGTGTGTGGTGTGTGTGTGGTGTGTGTGTTGGTGTGTGTGTGGTGTGTGTGTGGTGTGTGTGTGTGTCTGTGATGAAAGGCTGAAGCAACATGGCATGGCAGCTCAAGGCATTTTGTTTCAAAGGGATAGAGAGATCGAGAGACCCACTGCCTAAAGTAACAGAGGACTCTCGTCCGGACAGTTTGAGATGAACCCAATATTTCCTACTGGCCATGTGCTAGGACGGTTTTACTATGGCTGCCTAACATGCCTGAACTAACTGTCCTGGATTCCTTACATTCTCTTGACCATATGGATTAGCAATTGAATGAAAAAGAAAGAAACGGAGTAAAAAGCTGATGTAATGGACAAGAGGGCCTTTTTGGGATGGAAACTATTTGTGGTTCCAAAACCTTCTCTCTATAAAGGGTTCTCTCTTTACTGTCTAATCTCCAATGTTGCATAAACACCTAAGAGTTAGGCGAACGTGCCCATACATGAAATCATATCAATATGAGACGATCATACTTTTAGCTCATAGCTCATCTTTGCACGCTTCGGTCAACAGAACATAGTAAACAGACACACAATAAACTCAATGACTCCTTGTCTACGACGTCAGAGCAGGTACCTGGATACAGCTAAACCGTACACTGCCTGTTCTCTGTTTTGTGACGTAAACAGAAGCTGTTTGACGAGTCGTGGCATCAGCTTCGCCTCCTGGTGACGGAGCAGGAAGTGACTCTGTACGTGGACGACCTGGAGATCGAGACCTTGCCCCTGGAGCCCCCGGTCGGGATCTTCATCAACGGCAGAACTCAAGTTGGAAAGTACGTCAGCAAGGAGACCACGGTGCCGGTAGGTCAAACCCTCAACGCTGAACGCCAGAGAGACTGTGTTTGTGTGTGTGTGTGTTTACAGTTTGTGCCTTTGAATGTGTGTGTAGGTTTGTGTGCGTAGGTTTGTGCAGCAAAAGGTCATTTCCAAACGCTTGAAAAAAGTTGTGGATTCCTGTCTTGGAGTTGAGAGGCTACTGCTTGATGTTATGGTCTGCGTCCCTGTTTTCCTCAGAAATGTTGTGGCCTCAGTGGATTAGCGAGGCCTGGCAGAGAGAGAGACCGCGCAGGCTAATCCGACTGCAGGTCTCACTCGCCTGCTTTATCTGGCAGCGCACGCTCCACATGTGCCAAAGTAACTCAACCTGCAATCAATCATAATTACACAGGGCTGTAATTTGTATAACATTGTGATGAGATTTCCTTTTTTTTTCTTTTTTCTTCTTCGTTTAGTTACTAAATGAATTATGGTTGGTTTGAGAGGCAGGAACGGGATTGGCCACTTGTTACCCCTCGTTAGCAAACACGCAGACTCCCTTGTGTTCTGATCCTGTTGCGCGGTTGTTTGTTTAAATACGTTCTACTTCCTGTTTAGTCTAAAGCTTAATCAATGAGGATTTCCTGTCTCTGTTTCCCATCAGTTTGAGATTCAAAAAATGAGGATCTACTGTGACCCGGAGCAGAACGACCGCGAGACCGCCTGTGAGATCCCCGGAGTGGTGAGTACACCCACAGTGTTCTTCAAGGTTCTACTGGGTGGATAATTAGTGCACACTCTGTTTATAAGAATACATTTTTTCCACAGAGGATTGAGACTGATTTCTGTCGGAGTTAAGATTCAGAACCATAGGTTTGAAATGTAGACCACCAGGAAACAGTTTAGAGGAGCTAGACAAGTAGGTCCATGAAGCTGTACTTGTTACAAATAGAAACTTGAGACTACCTGTACAGACACACACCTTGGTCAGCTGTCAAGGTGCTTCTCAGTCAAACCTAACCCATCAGTAACACTCCATAAAAACTATACACGATGAAGCAATAATTAGTTCACAGTTCATAATCAAAAACATAATTAAGACATTAGGATCACAAAACTATGTCCCTTTGAAATGCTTTATCTATTTAAGTATCGTAAACAAGTATGATAAATGGTAAATTAACCTATTAATTAAGAATAAACCCATTGCTATTATGTTCGTCAATGCTTAACATAATGTTCATACATAGCTTAGTAGACGTTAACATATGTGTTAGGTCTAAAACTTTTTCATGATTCATAAACTGTTGCATTACCTCAGTCTTTACAAATGCTTCTAGTGTGTAGTGATTATTTAAAGGTCCCATGGCATGAACATTTCACTTTATGAAGGTATTTAACATTAATATGAGTTCCCATAACTTGCCTTGGGTCACCCAGTGGCTAAAAATATTATAAGTATAAACCAAGCCCTGGATATTTCTCTCCGCCTTTGAGAAAATGAAAGCTCAAACGGTCTGATCTGGAACCTTTCCCCTTATGTTGTCATAAGGGGAAAGGTTACCTCCCCTTTCTCTGCTTAGCCTGCCCGGAGAATTTGGCCCACCAATGAGAAAATGAGCTACGACCGTACAAGCGCGATATCGTTTTTCTCGATACACATCATGGCTTGCAAACGACCGAAGCATGGCAGTTTGCCCCACCTCTCTCCTCCTCACAGCATTTAAAGCTACGGACACAGAAACGGCACGTCCTAAGGAAAGCTCATTGTGTGACTGCTCGTAGTGGCTGTAATTCTGCACCAAGGCTGAATTTCGGGAAAGAGACTTCAGATACAGTATTAGGGGACCACTAAGGTCTATATAAAAGCATCCAAAAACAGCATGCCATGGGACCTTTAATGTCACCAACCTATACTAGAAAACTCAGTTAGTTTGTCCTGTACATCTCGACATCCCCCAACCGTCCTCCCTGATCTCAAAGGTCTGTAACACTTTCAGATAAAACTGAAACATTTTACAGACATTCATTTAGCAGACAATTCTATCCAAAGTAACTGACATGTCAGACAGGAGGGTTTTGAACCTGCAGCCTCTCAATTAGCAGTAAAATACTCTAACCACTGAGCTGTATCCACCCCATCAAATTAGTTTTCCATTTTTATTACTGTCATTACATTTTTGAGTACTTTTTGATATAGCACCTGTATCAACCACTTTTTCAGGCATTTTTGGCTTTATTGGTTAGGGACAGTTAAGAGCGAGACAGGAGAGTGAGTGGAGAAGACATGCAGGAAAGGGATCAGTCTGGAATCCTACCTGGGCCTCTGTGGTAAGGCCTCACCCCATGTGACACTGGCTACCACCGGTCAGCCACAGGAAAGAAGCTGCTCCTGTGTGCTGTCCCCCCCCCCCAGTGACCCCAGTGTTCAGATATGCACTATCAGACACATTTTCTATTGCCGTGCTACTGTCAGCCACAAACCGGATCTGTGAAGCCAGGGACGCTCTGTTGTCTTGGCTACTGCATAAACTACTAACACTGTGACTTGCCAGACGGTTGTTTGTTATCTGTGTTTGATATCAGTTTGAGAAAGACCAAACAAAGAGAGATAGAGAGAGATAGAGGAGAGGGGGGGAAGAGAGACAGTAGAAAACACAACTAGCACTGAGCTGCACTCCAGAATCTCTCTCTCTTTCTCTCTTTTTTTCTGTCCTTCTGGCATGCTCCGCCTGTGCTTCCTTGATGATAATTGGCTCACGTTGTGTTCTATAACTGTATGATTGAGGCCGTAAAGGGGCCCCATGACCATGACATCATCTTGCTCCTTTTGTTTGCAGGACGGAGAGGTATGTATGTATGTTTTGGCTGATGGCTTTGCTCGCTTACAAAGTAACCGCATCTAGTTTCTCTGAGGTAAGGCTCCGTTTCATTTTATGATAGTTTGCTGAGACAAAGTGTTTTGCTCAAGGTGAATGTTTGAGTGTGTTTTCGGTACGGTTACGGTTACCGTAATCCTTGCGGGATTAGGAAACAACAGGAGGCATGTTTGTTTACATGCTGTTACTTATTTCAGGCTAAATGTCCTCAGAGAACTCATCCTAGCTTCCCGATGCTGTGACTATATGCTTGCTCAGTGCTTCTGGACTGTGTGCACCAGTACAGATTGCAGTGATAAGCGTTGCAAGACGATGGCAGAGGAATGCTTTCTCTTAGATTCCAGTGGCTGCTGGCTTGCTGAAGAGCACACACATTCAGTCAACTGTAGATATGGGTCAAGTGTGTTTTTTAGACCTTTCAAAATGCTGCTAAAGTCTGCCTGCAACAAACGTTACAACTGGTGCAAGGCAGTAACAATCTATCACATCTAAATAATTGAAAGGATTTCTCTACCAATCCAGCACTCCTGTTTTCCCTCCATTCATTGACTACATCGTATAACATCAAGAAAACTTGTGTTGCCTTTCGTGAATAACATGCTTGTGTTTGGTTCCAGTGCTCCAATATCCCGATGGACATGGACCCCACCCCGGAGCCCTGTCTGTGTCCCCCTGGACCTCCTGGCCTCCAGGGCACCCAGGTTAGTGCGCAGGCTCTGCTGCTGCCTGTGTCTGGGACGTGGGCGTCTGGTGCACAGGCAGGCCTGGAACGTGGCCTAGAGAGAGATGTGCTTACACAGCAAGGCATGCGATGGGGCTGTGGCTCCAGTGAGGTGGTCGGGGTCGGGATGAGACCATTGGAACTTCGTTTCTGATCGAACCTCGGCTCTGAAACAGCCTCCGCCTTGCAGAAAGTTCTGGCGCAGGGCTAAACTGACTGGATGAAATCAAAACCAGACTGGCACCCGAGGCTGACTAGAATCCTCTGCAGCCTCTGTGAAACCTACTGCAGTGAGGCAGAAACTACGCTCCCAGAGCCGTGAGACCAGGGAGGGGAAACATGCTCGATAAGAGCAACACAACAACATGAAGAACCCCTACAAAGTACCGTTGAGAAATGTCATCATAGCAACAAATCTCTTAATAGGGTTAGCAAGGTTCCATGGTTCGCAGGCAGGGTTGTGTTTATAAGGTCAGTTGTGTGTTTTTAATGGGTGTAATGATAGAGGCAGGGTGCTGGGAGGCAGGCAGGGGGGACTGGTTCACTAACAGACGAGCTGAGCTCAGAGAGCCTGTTCCACCGATACCAGGAGGCAGGGAGAGGCTCAGGTTAGAGGTTACAGAGTCTGTCAGGACAGAGGGAGAGAGGCACACTGTCAGAGTCAGGATAGAGAGAGACAGGCACAGAGTCAGAGTACAATTAGAGGCAATGAGTCAGAAGAGAAGCTGAGAGATACAGACTCCGTAGAGACAAGGAGTCAATGAGTGAAGAGGGTAAGCGAGAAAGAGTCAGAGTCTAAATTAACCCTCGTGCTGCCTTCGGGTCACATGACCCAAAGGTTCATAACGAACCATCATTGTGTTTACCCAATTTCACCCAATACAAAAACAAATAAAAATACTTTTCTTTTAACCTTCGCAATGTGGGGGGTCTGAGACAGCCCGACGGTTAAAAGAAAATGCTTCACTTTGTTTTTGTATGCGGTAAAGTTGTCGCAATACGACGGTGGGTCACAATGACTGATGGGTCAGAACGACCCGAGGAGAACACAAGGGTTAAAGCTGAGAGGACAGTCACAGAGGGAGTCAGCTTCAGGTTGATGTGTGTGAGTGTGTGTGTGTGTGTGTGTGTGTGCGTGTATGCGTGTGTGTGTGTGCAGAACATCTCTGCTGACAGACACACAGAGAGGAGCTCAAACACAGAAGAGGCAGGTTGAGAGAGGCAGGACTGATAGTCAGTGAGAGCAGGGTCAGAGGTCACTCTTCAGGGTTCAGGGTTAGAAAGTGAGGTCATGTCCCTGCCAATTTCAAGACACCATTAAATCATCCTCACCGATAATTAGCAGCAGGGCAGGGGATCCTTTGGCCTGTAGGGCGAGTCTCTGTCCATATTCAAACCAAACCTTCGTCCTTGAGTGAATAGCCCCGCTACGATCCATCTGCCGGTGAGCGGATGTGTGACCCTGTGTCGTGTGTGACCCTGTGTCGTGTGTGGCCCTGTGTCGTGTGTGACCCTGTGTCATGTGTGACCCTGTGTCGTGTGTGACCCTGTGTCACGTGCGACCCTGTGTCGTGTGTGACCCTGTGTTGTGTGTGACCCTGTGTCGCGTGTGACCCTGTGTCGCGTGTGACCCTGTGTCGCGTGTGACCCTGTGTCACGTGTGACCCTGTGTCGCGTGTGACCCTGTGTCACGTGTGACCCTGTGTCGCGTGTGACCCTGTGTCACGTGTGACCCTGTGCCGTGTGTGACCCTGTGTGTGACCCTGTGTCACGTGTGACCCTGTGTGTGACCCTGTGTGTGACCCTGTGTGTGACCCTGTGTGTGACCCTGTGTCACATGTGACCCTGTGTCTGCCTGTTTCAGGGGGAGCCGGGGAAGCCGGGGATCCCCGGGCAGGCTGGTCCCGCTGGTGCAGACGGTAAGCCTGTGAGTACTGCAATATACTCAATATAACAACACACACAGACAGACTGCAGCACCAGCCTCACAAGGGTACTCAACACGACATCTACGCTACGTGTTCCAATACGAAACGCAATACTCGGTGTACTGTCCCAGCATGCACCCTTCCTCACACTCGGATCACGTAGCTCATGAACTCGATTATTACTAAGAAACTGGCAAAGAAATCATTTACCAAACGCATACTGGCTTCCGTGCAGGCCACATTCAGCGGAGGACAAGAGGCTTGAGAGAGAGGTTCTTGCCCTGAACGTCGACACCTCAGAGTGCCAAGGGAAAATCCTCTGTTTGAGCAGCTGGTTTGGGGAAAGAAACTGCCACTCAGAACACTTAAACAGCCCATTAGGAGAAACCGTTCACTACTGACGAGCATTGGTGCTAATGGCACCCCTGCCCTGACACAATTGGCCTTTGAGGGATTCCAGAACATTTACACATATTCAAAAGGCCAAAGTGTGAAGCAGCTGGCTGTGGCATCGAGGACTGCTTCTCTACTCTACTGGGTGGCAGCAGACAACTTTACGGCCCCTGCTGGTGTGATAACTGGGCACACGAGGAAGGCCAGATGGAGAACATTTACATTTCATTATTTGCAGGGCAGATTTTCCGTCCAGTTGTAGTGAGACAGCAAACTCCATGCAGGAGGCTGTTTTTTTTGTGTTTTTTTTTGTCACACGGATGTTTGACGGAGGTGTCCTTTTGTGTCAATAGATGAACATACACAACTGTTGAACATGCAGAAAACATACATCTGGTTTAGTCTTCATGCAGTAGGTAACGAGACAATTGTGACACGAGGACAAAATAAACGTGAGGATGGACATGGGGACAAATGCTTCAAGTATGTGAAGGGATCTCCAGTTTTGTTGCTATCTGTAGATAGATTCGTGTGGAAGTGCTTTTTTCTCACGTCTCCGGGGAGTGAAACAAAGTACATGGACTGAGCAGTAAAGGGATTTAGTGTTCGGCTTTCGGGCGCTTCCGTTTCTTTGGCGCTCTTCTCATTTTTCATGTGAGTCAGATTTCACTGGAGTGGTTCAGTGTGGAAGAGGGAAGTCCTGTCAGTGAACAGAAACACAGGAACCATTTAAATCACTTGCCATGAAATGTAGTGTGCAAAGTGAAATGGCCGCCCCGTTTACAGTACAAGTTCGATTCTATGAACTTACTCATGACTATACAGTTAAGATTATGTTACTGATTTTTATATAACTTCACACTCGATGTTGATATTACTTAAAAGTTCATGGCATCGATATAGTTAAAAAAATGGAACAGCCTTTTCTCTTGCATCAACAGTTTTAGCTTTTTCTGGATGGCCTGTTCTCTTCTTGTCCCTCCACTGAACACATTCTTGTCGGTTCTACAGTGGTGTTGACTGTACTTCGATTCTGAACCTGTGTCCCTGTGACCCTTAGGGTCCCGAGGTCATACTCTCACGAGAGTAAACAATTAACAAAGAGATCTTTGGTTATTGGTGAATTGGAATGGTGGGAAAACAGACTTTTTTCCCAAGTGCTTTTCTAAACTACAGATAAGAGGAAGCTTTCATTACTGTGAACTCTTCCCATGCTTGTAGGGGTTTCTTAATGAGATAGGGAGAGCGAGTCCCTTCAGTGCGGAGCGTCTGGAACAAAGCAAACCCCAACAGCAAATGTCACCCACCCACTCTGGGAGGACAGATGCTACATCTGGTTCAGTTCCAGAATATGGGGTTAGATTCATGCCAGTGTGTCGGCAGTGCCATGTCAATGTTAGAGTTTCCAGTCCAAGTCTCCAACAAAGAAAAGTGGGCAATTATGTTAAGAATAATCAACTTACTGTTGACACTATTGGACACATGTTTTTTCAATGAATTTGTTTGGCATGTTAACTCAATAAAAAACAATTATGCGGTGCCCGTTTATTGCATGCTGAAGTGTTCAAATGCAATTCAGAATGTAGTTCCAGTCCAGAGTGACATGTAAAGAGGCATCAGTTATTTTTTCATGGCTACTTTCTTCATTTCCTTTTCACAAGTTCCCCTTTGTGTATAGAAAGACGTGGCATTACAAAGAGCCAAAGATGCCATTTTGAATAGCTTATAATATCAACATTTCACGACTGAAAGATACCCATGCAATCCTGCTGCAGCTGTTAGCGAGCGTTGGTTTCTGAAGGTTGCTGTGTGTGGCGTTCCCTCTCTGGAGCGGAGCTAGGCCGGAGGTTTCCATCCCAGCTGCAGAGCAGGAGCGAGAGCACTAATTCATTAATGCATTTCATATGCGCTCCTGACATCAAATTATGAAAGTATGAATTGCTTGGCGCTCAGCACTTTTCATCTCCAGGACATAAAAGTACGGCCTCTGAGTGTGTTTGGAAGTCACGGAAAATTGGGTTCAACCACTTTCACGACCGCGTCTGAATACGAGCTAGAGAAAAGCTCGACGTTTGATGAGATTGATTATCCTTTTGAAGATAACAGCTAGCCATTCAAGGCTGCCTGAGGGGCACGTCCTTGAGGAGTTCTTTATTAGTCCGTAGCTACGCTACGACAGCACCACATATCCATTCCCCGTGACGTTAGCAACATACGGTAGTGCACTGTAGCTATCTCACATGCCGTTTAATCTTTCACTATGTAATTGAAGTTTCATCTCGCAATCCGTGCTGGGTCTTTGATTGCCTGTTTGGGTAAATGCAGGAATACAGATTGAAAAGTGTGTATGTCTGACTGCAAGCTCAATGTTTGTTCCTGTGCCTCTGGTGAACTGAAGGGCGCCCCTGGCAACAGAGGAGCTCCGGGTGCACAAGGCTCTCCAGGAGCTGAGGTACGAAACAGCTTCATTTAAGTTAACCGTGTTTTCCATTCCAAACGTTTGCTTGATATTTGGCTCCTCTATAGTTGTTTCTATGAAGAGTTATGAGATTACTTTGCCACCAACTGTTGTTGCCCCGAAACAGTAGTTGAACAGCCAAATATAGTGGAGTTTAAACATAGTTTTAGGCATTTGCGCCATTTAAGTGCCTTAAAATGTTGTCTAACTGTTGCATGTTTTTGTCCTGGGACAGGGAGCCAGGGGAGTGGCGGGATACAAGGGAGAGCAAGGAAGTCTGGGTGATTCGGTAGGAAGGTCATAAAAGGGTGTTTTTTGGGGGCATAATCACTCTTAACTATGTGTGTACTTTACAAGTTATACCCCTTTATGAACCTCTTTATTATTCATTATTAACTTTACATAATCTCTAAAACCACTTTATGACATCTCTACCAATTTCTAACCTCTCTATTAACATTTAAACCACTTTATAACTCGTACGTCATAACCTCTCTATGATCACTTCACAACCTCTCTATAACAGCTGGATAGATGTATGTTTTACATGCTAATGCTTTGTGGTTTCAGGGTGAGAGGGGTGTTCCTGGGTTGCCTGGACCAATGGGCCAAGCAGGTGAAAAGGTAACCCCAATATTGATCTCAATTACCAGTGAAACATTTCAAACAGTGGACAGGTCCCTTTGAGTTTACTTGCAACGCCTGGCAGATCATGTCCGTCTCTTTGCTTCATGGCTGTGGTTGAATTAAGCAGAGTAGTAGGAATCAGGTAATCCAAAGTGATGCAGGAGCTGTCTGGGCAAAGCCAGAAACGCAGACTCTTCTTGGGCAATGACCGCTGGTTGAGAGGCATGGATCCCACATCAGACAGCATAATCTGTCTTGTGCTTTATGAGAACGAGCAAAAAGCAGAGCGGGTTTCCAGAGAATTCCTGGGTTTGCCGCAGCATGTTACAAGTCAGACCACAAGCTGGCCGTTGTTGTTGCTCTTTAGCTGGCTAAGGCCTTCACAGGAAGCGTCTGCTCTGCACAACACCAACCAGCTTCATTAGCAAACAGACAAACCCACAAGAGAATGTTTGCTTTTTATATTGAACCAAACATCCAAAAGACCTAAATTCAACCAAATATGCTGGAATTGCAGTTCATTGACTCGATGGGTTCGATTAGAGTAAGAATGGTCAAAGTTAAGTAAATTTAAAGTGATGTTTAAGAACAAATAAATCGATTACAAGGCAGGCATGTTATACAATTTTACATCCTAACTACACAAACAGGATTCTCAAAGAGAGAGAAAGAGCAAGTAGAAACCAGAGGTGAAAATAAGTTTGAGAACTATGGTCAACATTCCCTTTTATGCCCAACCATTATCTGTAAAACAACCAATCAGACCACACCTGGAGCCTTTCTTATCAACATACAGTATGACTACCAAGCAACAGGAAGTCACAGAATGAGGTGAGAGAAGCATCATCAAGACTTCATCCAGAAACTCAAGGTTTTACTATCTTAGAGGTGGGGACAGGCAGTTTACAACTAGTCATTGTTTCATAAAACATGATGTATCCTTTACCTGAGGCCCACAGACTAACCTTCCTATCCAGTCTGACTAATGTCATTGTGAGTTTACCAGGATGCAGTTGTTACGAATGACTCTGACCACAACATTACAGGATGAGGTTTGTACTGTATATACTGGTAGGCCCCAAAGAAGCAGGAAGTTGGGTAACATTGTCCACAGGAAGTGATGTCTACAATCAGAGAAGCAGGAAGGAGGGTAATGTCCACAGGAAGTGATGTCTACAGACAGAGAAGCAGGAAGGGGGTAATATTGTCCACAGGATGTGATGTCTACAGACTTCCTTGTTTCCCAGGGTGCCTCAGGCCTACCTGGAGGGGCGGGGCTTCCAGGAAAGGATGGCCAGGCGGTGAGAATGCAGTTTTTTAATTAGTATTTTACTAGTATTTGTAAGTATTTTACAGGCATTTCAAAATGTACAAGTCAAGTGGAGGACCAGATCCTAGGTCTGGCAGTGCTCTTTAAACAACATGTTGTGTTTATTGGTCTGTTAGGTAATTGAGGTTGTGTTTAATCATGTGAACATGTTGGCTTTCTATAGGGGGAGAAAGGTAACCAAGGCCTGCCTGGGACACCTGGGTATGCAGGAGAACCAGTACGTATACACAGCCCGGCACGAGGAGTTTGAAGTCACCAAACATTTGGGGCCTCTTGTGGGTTTCATCGTACAGGGGGAACTTGTTCCACAGAATTTGGAAATAGGATTTGACCCGATATGAGATGTCACAGGAGGGGGAACTCATGGGTGGATGGAGCCTGATGTTTTCTTCTTCTGTTGTTTCCACGCAGGGTTTACCTGGAAGAGATGGGAAGAATGGGCTCCCGGGGAGGACCGGGCAGAAGGTTTGTTCTCGCTATGACTAATCCTAGGACAGGGCGCTCACTCAGGGAGGAGACGGACCTTGAGAAAACCAACCAGAAGTTTGGCTTGGCCTCTGTCTTCCAACAGGACTACCCTAGGACACTGTAGTAGTCTGGCTGTCACCCAGCGGTGGAAATATATGAAAGCTGTTAGTAGTAAGGTTAGCACTATTGTTTCCTGGGAATTTCTTCACAGCTCAGCTCTAATTTAGAGTTTCCAGACATTCTGCTCCGACAGATGGTTCTCATTATACTCAAAGCAGTTCATCACCATCTAGGTGGTGGATGAATGTGTCGTAAATCCAGTGTAATGCGCTCCGTTCTCCATGTCACGGACATAAATTGCTCTTTGAATGTTCACAACGGTTTCTGCAACGGAAACAGGGTGTAGGGGAGGAACAGACAGCATGTTTAGACTGTCAGTTGCTGTTACTCCTTTCTTGTCCTGAGCTAGACTTATCATACAGTGGATATTGCCAACAGGAGATGATGCAAAACAGACAAACCTTAGTAGCTTCTCTTTCCAACTATCCTGGTAATAAGGAACGTAAAAATGTCTAGCATGATCACAATGTTTTCTGACTGAAGCTAACGTAATCATCGTTTGCCCTCGTTGCCAGGGTGACGCAGGGGTCATGGGCACCCCTGGTCAGGACGGAAGAGAAGGGCATCCGGTGAGTACTTGACTTGACGGTCATCTCTTCCAAACGGCAGTGACCATCAGCAGTCTATCTCTGTCTGGTCTCACCAGCAGTGACCATCAGCAGTCTATGTCTCTGTCTGGTCTCACCAGCAGTGACCATCAGCAGTCTATGTCTCTGTCTGGTCTCACCAGCAGTGACCATCAGCAGTCTATGTCTCTGTCTGGTCTCACCAGCAGTGACCATCAGCAGTCTATGTCTCTGTCTGGTCTCACCAGCAGTGACCATCAGCAGTCTATCTCTGTCTGGTCTCACCAGCAGTGACCATCAGCAGTCTATGTCTCTGTCTGGTCTCACCAGCAGTGACCATCAGCAGTCTATGTCTCTGTCTGGTCTCACCAGCAGTGACCATCAGCAGTCTATGTCTCTGTCTGGTCTCACCAGCAGTGACCATCAGCAGTCTATGTCTCTGTCTGGTCTCACCAGCAGTGACCATCAGCAGTCTATGTCTCTGTCTGGTCTCACCAGCAGTGACCATCAGCAGTCTATCTCTGTCTGGTCTCACCAGCAGTGACCATCAGCAGTCTATGTCTCTGTCTGGTCTCACCAGCAGTGACCATCAGCAGTCTATCTCTGTCTGGTCTCACCAGCAGTGACCATCAGCAGTCTATGTCTCTGTCTGGTCTCACCAGCAGTGACCATCAGCAGTCTATGTCTCTGTCTGGTCTCACGAGCAGTGACCATCAGCAGTCTATGTCTCTGTCTGGTCTCACCAGCAGTGACCATCAGCAGTCTATCTCTGTCTGGTCTCACCAGCAGTGACCATCAGCAGTCTATCTCTGTCTGGTCTCACCAGCAGTGACCATCAGCAGTCTATGTCTCTGTCTGGTCTCACCAGCAGTGACCATCAGCCGTCTATGTCTCTGTCTGGTCTCACCAGCAGTGACCATCAGCAGTCTATGTCTCTGTCTGGTCTCACCAGCAGTGAACATCAGCAGTCTATGTCTCTGTCTGGTCTCACCAGCAGTGACCATCAGCAGTCTATGTCTCTGTCTGGTCTCACCAGCAGTGACCATCAGCAGTCTATGTCTGTCTGGTCTCACCAGCAGTGACCATCAGCAGTCTATGTCTCTGTCTGGTCTCACCAGCAGTGACCATCAGCAGTCTATGTCTCTGTCTGGTCTCACCAGCAGTGACCATCAGCAGTCTATGTCTCTGTCTGGTCTCACCAGCAGTGACCATCAGCAGTCTATGTCTCTGTCTGGTCTCACCAGCAGTGACCATCAGCAGTCTATGTCTCTGTCTGGTCTCACCAGCAGTGACCATCAGCAGTCTATGTCTCTGTCTGGTCTCACCAGCAGTGACCATCAGCAGTCTATGTCTCTGTCTGGTCTCACCAGCAGTGACCTTCAGCAGTCTATGTCTCTGTCTGGTCTCACCAGCAGTGACCATCAGCAGTCTATGTCTCTGTCTGGTCTCACCAGCAGTGAACATCAGCAGTCTATGTCTCTGTCTGGTCTCACCAGCAGTGACCATCAGCCGTCTATGTCTCTGTCTGGTCTCACCAGCAGTGACCATCAGCAGTCTATGTCTCTGTCTGGTCTCACCAGCAGTGAACATCAGCAGTCTATGTCTCTGTCTGGTCTCACCAGCTCCCACCCCCCCTCCGTAGTCTGTCTAGTTGTCCATGTCATGGTTGAGCATAACCATGCCCTTGTCATGTTTACTTTAACATTTATTCGTTTATCACACGCTTTTATCCAAAGCCACTTACAAGAAAGAGCTTTACAAAAAGTGCATAGGTCAATGATCATAAACAACGAGATAGCCCCAAAAACATTGCGGGTAACCAAAACATGAAGCATACATTGTGAAAAGCAAATAAGTGCCAATGGGTAGGACCAGAGTAGCATGTAGTGAAACAAGTTACAACTAGAGAGGGTACAATTTCTGGGGAAATTGTAGGGTGTGCTTGCTTGCGTCGGTTGCACAGGGGTCCATTTTTGAATGACATTTTTACAACTGATATTTCTGTATATTTTATATAAAAATGCATACTTATTATTTATAAAGATTACATAGATTTAAAAGCATTTTTTTGCGGCTCATTTACAACTGAAAATACGAGTGAAGTGTAGAATGAAATAGATGTCTTCTCATTTCCCCTGCAAGAGGCAGCCTCATCGTTGAATCAAAACGAATAAATTTGGCAGACCGGTGTAAAAATTGACCTAATCTCTATGACTTAAACGTCCTTTTAAGTTTTTCCCTTCTCGTGATATTTTAAGGAATTTAGCCTACTCATATTGCATTCATTCATGAATAAAGAACCCCCTCTGAAGATTATTCTACGACGTTACCGGCAGTAGAAGATGGAATCGCGATTCAAACAGTACCATCTGCTAACTGAAAATATGCCCTCAAAAACGTAAATAAGCTTGACATTTATTTAGTGGAAAATCGCTTTCATAAAAAGCTCACTGGCTCACGATCATTGTCAGTAACAACGCCAAGTGCGATATAGCCCTGTGTGGAGAAGCTTCCCCGGTAAATTGTACTACTACGGTACAGTACTAGACTACTGCTGTGTTCGTCTTGGTAGCGATTGCGTCGGTTGAATTGGATTCAACGTTCCGTTGTACGGTTTAGGCTGAAATTAATTATTTTCATGAACAGATTGACAAAGTTTAGGCTGTGGCAATGAAGTTCAGGTTAGTAGTTAGATAGACTTTTGATTTAAGTAAGGGGAGTGCCGAACATGTTCTGTCGCCGTTTGACTTCCTAAACAGCTGTGTATGTTAGATGTTTTTGTCGTGTGTCTCGCGTAGGCTACAGCGTTGCAGTGATACACTGGATTGAAACCACAGGTAATGATAATTTCACCCACAAATCGTTTACTTGTAATCTAATGTCATAATAAATCCTACAACGAAAATGTATATGTGAGGAATGTTTATTTTAACGATTGAAAACAGATACATCATAGACCACTGTAGTATGTGTTTCCCGGGCAACAGAGGCTAATGTCATGATGCTAATATTTCAGTGAAATAGTAGACTACCTTTTCCGAAAGTAGATGTGGGCTTACTTCCTTAATAATATCAGCTAATATTGTACATTACACATCACAATTGTGTGTCATATCACAAAGTAAAATGAGTAAATAGTTATCACCCTGGCCTCTTTGCTTGTGGCGTTTCTGCAGCTGCCTTGCAGTAAAGCTATAGTTAGCCTAGCTATCCCCCAAGTTAACAGATGCGAAACGAATGTTCTGCTACAGGTAGTCACGCGTGTTTTCGTGACGTTAGTGACGTAGTGACGTTAGTAACGTCAGTGACTGGCTAGCAAATTAGCCACCGTTAGCTTCACTTTTCGCCACAAAAACTTAACTTAAGCCCAAACCATGCAACGGAACGTAAATTCCAATAGAAGCAACGCAATCGCTACCAAGACGAACCTTTTGACACCGCCGTTGTGTATGTAGGCCAAATATTGACTGAGTTTTAGGGGGGCGAAAATAAATAAATAACTAGAAACGGCTGTTCCTGCGAAACAGCAGTGAGAATGCTGAAAACCTGAATGGGGATAGCTGACCATGCTAAAAAAGCTGAAAATAGTGAAAATTTAGTAGAAAGTTATAAGCTGAAGCTTCAAAGCAACCGAAAGGTATTTTTGAAAGGGACTGGAGCAGCATTCCAACAATGATTTGAAAGGATTTACCATTACTTTTAAAGGGAGAATAATTTGCACAAAAACCTTAATATTTTAAAAAGTATAAAAGTGAGAAAATACCCGCAAGCTGAAATGAATTTCAAAAATGTGTGAGTCACACAAAAGAGGCAGTGTGGAAGCTGAACTGCATCATCTTAACAAAGCTAAGAGCTAAAATAGCCTACAATGTGGGAGAAGCTGAAAGCTGAACTGTTAAACAGAAGAAGAAGTAGGCTAGCTAGTCATAACAAGAATATTATCGTTTTAACAGATTAAATTATAGTTGGGATAGTATTAGCAGTAGCAGATGTAGCCTATGCGTTTACTCGGCTTTCTTAGTTGGATTCAATGTGTTGATGGAATGAAACATACAGCAGTAGAGCCGATACAGGAAGACACGGCGACACTTTGTTGCAGAAGGATGTTGGTGCAAGTTTTGTCCGTGGAGCATACAACGATTAATAAAAAAGAATCATGTAGACGTGTTTATTGAGTAATCGCATAACTAATTACACATGTAAACGGAGTAATCGTATTATTGGCATAAACCGACAATTGCTAGTAATCGTGTTTCTCATGGTCAAGTAAACGTACCAATCACCTGTGTGAGAGACTGAGTGGTGCGTGTCTGTCGATGCCACGGTGATGGTGTAGCTATGATTGCTAACGCGCTGAGGGCAGAGAATAAGAGAAATGTAGCTACAATCCACACCTCAAACAAGTTAACCTAGACGCAAAACTGTACGTCCAATCCAAAATCTAAGGATATTTTCCGAGACCCAAGACTTTGCCGAAACCAGAGATATTCTTTATATGTCTGTGCAGTCAGAAATACGACTCTACCTGCAGTTTCAAAAACGTGTTCCTTTTGCTTTCCTGGTGCGTGTTTGTTTGGTTGCCACGGTGATGGCGCAGCTGTGATAGCTAACGAGCTAGGCAGAGAGAAAAACGAACATTTACCTAGCATCCACACCTCAAACAAGTTGACCTAGACGCAAAACTATACGTCCAATCCAAAATATAAGGATATTTTCCGAGACCCAAGACTCTGCCGAAACCAGAGATATCCTTTATATGTCTGTGCGGTCAGAAATACGACTCTATCGGCAGTTTCAAAATCTTGTTCCTTCTTGCTTTCTCTGACTGATTTTACTCACCTCTCCATTGAAGTTAGTGAGAGAATTTGAAAGGCTGCTCTCGCTTCAAGGCTCATAGCTGAAAATCTGTAAATGTGAGCTCTTTAGTAGTTACATTGTCTGAAAGAGGACAATTTTATCTACATTTTAAGGTATAACTTGTTTCTGTAAGTTAAACTATATGAACGTTAGAGGAATTTGTTTGACAAATTAGTTGAATATCAGAAAAAGAGCAGCAAGCAGAGTGTGCCACTCTGCTTGCTGCTCATTCATAAAAATCAAGAAGGAGCAAACATTTTAATGTATTTCAAACTGTCATAATTCAAAATTGGTTGAACATTTGAAAAAGCTGAATCATTTGGGAATAGCTGAATGTCTTGTGAACATTTTAAAGGTTGAATGGTGTCTCTAGCTGAAAGTAAGCTGAAGTAGTTACGTTTGAAAGAGGAGGAAGCTTTTTAATGATTTGAAAGGATTTACCATTACTTTTAATGGGAGAATAATTTGCACAAAAACCTTAATGTCTTAAAAAGTATAAAAGTGAGAAATACCAAAAGTCATAGCCATCATCTCCTGAAAGAGCTGAACGTTTTGATACAAAAGTTGTAGGAATCGGTTAAAGTATGCAGAACGAGTTAAAGGCCAAAAAACGGCGGAAGAACTGAGAAGTTGAAAAGCAATAGTGAGAATTCTCACAAATATATATGTGAGAGAACAAAGGTTGTGCTCTCGCCGAAGGCTTGAGCACACCCAATTAAACAACATGATCCTCGAAAGTGCTAGAGTGTACCTGGAGGAAAGCAAGCAACAATAATTTAACTCACAGCGAGTACAAGTCTTTCTTAAGTACCGTTTATCGAAGTGTGCTTGGCTTTCTATTGAAACAGGATACTGTCCTGAACTCTACAAATAGCTCCTCAACTTCCGTCAAGGTATACGTGCAGTGACGGTGCCCAGGTCTCAGGGGTGGGTGAGGCTGCGGTGGATAGTCAGCACAGAGGAGGATAGCACCCTTGACAGAGAGCCGACAGGCTGGGAGTTCCCCACCAGCGCTCTTCCAAGACGGCTCTATTGCGTAACGGGGATGAACGGATCATTCCTAATGTAATGCAGTGAAGTGCTTTCTTTGAATGAAAGCTGCGGTCTTCTGGGTACAGGAAACAAACTGCTCAGGAGGAGAAAGTAGTTCAACCGGGGCTATCCCACTGATCTCTCCAGAGCTTACGATTTGGCCACATCTGACGTTCAGCAACGGGACCACGCTACGAAGGATGAGTCAGACCTCCACACGGCCGTGAGCCGTGTTGGCCTGCCAGAGCATTCAGTCAGCTGTGTCAGAGCAGCTTTACAGTCTTTGCTACGGTGAAACCCTCCAAAGCTAGTAGCTGGTCTGTTGACAGACCGATGGGATCAACTGTCGACGTGCCCACGCTGATCGAAAGCCACATCTCACTGGGGATGTCACGGCAAAGGCTTGCATGGATGTAGCTTAGTGCTAAGCTAATGTGAGTCTGAGGATGATTAAGTGACTGCAGTGGTAAGAACGAGATCATGTTGTCTGTTTAGACGGAGCCCTTCAAAGGGTCGTTGAGGCATTCCTTCCACTTTGAGGATCAGTATCCTTCAGTGGTTTAATACCATCTTATTGACTTCACATGTTTCAGCATCGCATCTATCATTCAGTGGTCTTATGAAAGTTAAATGACTCTCCCTCACTGGCTTTTGTGGCTCACTGTACATGACCAGAGGGTTTCTTTGTGTTTGTAGGCGGCTACTTCTCCTGTTATCTGTTAAGTGATGCAACCTCTTGCGCTTTGATGAAGAATATTGTCATGGGAATGGCTTTTTATGTCTCTGCAGCATCTGAGGGTCTGTTATTTTGCAACATGTTTCCATGTTCTTTTACAATCCCCTCAAGATACTGCCTGAGCGGGCCTGAGCCAAACATCTGCACCCGCTTATCATGAAAACCCCACTCAAGAGTTATTTCAAGGTAGTTTTGTTGGAAATGCTCGACAATTAGAAACGGTTTATTTACTCAACTGTACATTCACAAACACATTTGGTTCCTTTGTGGTCCCAAGGGGAGCATATTAGCACCAAACAAACAAATAATACCCCATGAGGTGCGGAGAAGACAGTTGCAGAACATGAAGCTGTGCTGGAGAGACAGGCTGAGTAGCCAGAGGGCGAGGGGAGATCAGGAAGTGAGATCAGGAGGAGAGATCCTCGAGGCCCACCTCCCACAGGCTCATCTAGGAACACGGTTGGACAGTGCTCGAGGTGAAGCTTCTGTAGCGTGCTTTTGACACGGAGGAAATGTTTTTAAACAGGTCGGCACGTAGATCAGACCTCGAACTGAAAATGAGCATTGCTGTGGTTCTGTCAAAACAGGATATGAATGGCTGCCCTTGGCATACAGTGAACACAAGCCTCATTATTCACTGGTACATTAAGTTAGGTTATGCTGTTACAAATGATCCGATATATTTGGTATACTTCTTTGCAAAAGTCATTATTTCGTTGTTCTGTACAAATAACTTAGTTTTGTTCTCTTAACACATGGTTCTTGTTAGGAACTGAGTTATTGTCATGGCTACATAAAGAAATGGGCAAGCTGTCATGGAAATTGAATTTATCTATATAACTCATGGAATTCACCTACAGGCGTTTGAAACACCTTACGCTGTTTTCAATTAAAGTTCAAACTCACAGCCATGTAGAGAATATCTTTCTTTAACATTCTAAGTTGGAACACATTAAGTTGCTTTTATAGCTTTGAGGTACAATACTTTATGACGGCTCACTCCCAAGTGGGCTTTTCTTCCATGTCCATCAGTTATGTAGATGTTAGCATACAATTTACAACCTATCAAATATTGTTTTTTTGCATGATTAAAACCATTTCCTCACAGTATGTTTGATTATTACTGTCTGGAAGTCTTTTGGACATCCCTGTCCACACCGTCATAAGGCTAACAACGGGTTAACCTCGAGTGCATGCTGCTATTTGCATTGGTCTCTCCGATGTATCGTTTCGACAATCATGTCTAAGTCCCTGTCTTCCTGCCTGTTGTGATACCCAATGCTACCTCGCAGACCCACTGCTCTCTGCATTACAGAGGTATTCACGTTTGTTTTAACAACATCCTGTAAAAGCCATTAAAACCGCTGGCCGATAAAGCCGGAGAGGGTCTGGAGACGGTCATCTCATCTGTGATTAAACCAGCGGAGGGAAAACCAAAGCGTCCCTTCCTGTGTCGTGTGCAGCTGTATGGTAGCTGCATTAGATCCTCTGAGGGGGAGGACTTTCTGGGTCTGTACGTCAGGCCTGAGCCCCTCTAAGGGGGAGGACTTTCTGGGTCTGTACGTCAGGCCTGAGCCCCTCTAAGGGGGAGGACTTTCTGGGTCTGTACGTCAGGCCTGAGCCCCTCTAAGGGGGAGGACTTTCTGGGTCTGTACGTCAGGCCTGAGCCCCTCTAAGGGGGAGGACTTTCTGGGTCTGTACGTCAGGCCTGAGCCCCTCTAAGGGGGAGGACTTTCTGGGTCTGTACGTCAGGCCTGAGCCCCTCTAAGGGGGAGGACTTTCTGGGTCTGTACGTCAGGCCTGAGCCCCTCTAAGGGGGAGGACTTTCTGGGTCTGTACGTCAGGCCTGAGCCCCTCTAAGGGGGAGGACTTTCTGGGTCTGTACGTCAGGCCTGAGCCCCTCTGAGGGGGAGGACTTTCTGGGTCTGTACGTCAGGCCTGAGCCCCTCTAAGGGGGAGGACTTTCTGGGTCTGTACGTCAGGCCTGAGCCCCTCTAAGGGGGAGGACTTTCTGGGTCTGTACGTCAGGCCTTAGCCCCTCTAAGGGGGAGGACTTTCTGGGTCTGTACGTCAGGCCTGAGCCCCTCTAAGGGGGAGGACTTTCTGGGTCTGTACGTCAGGCCTGAGCCGGCCGTGTGCTCTCCACTTCACCCTACCGCTTCTCCACGTGTCTCGTCCCAGCGTCCATCTCTACAGCAGGCCTTTTGTCTGTTGCCAGGCTGTTATTTTAAATAAGGATATGCCATCTTGACTACTCTGCCCAGTGAAGTCATGTAAAAGCTATCTATGTATCTGTCTGTCCGTCCATCTATATATCTCCTTGTGCATCCACATATCCTTTTTCCTTTCATCCATCCATCCTGTCATGCATATCCTGTGTTTGTACCTGTGTGTCAGGGTATGCCTGGTCAACCTGGAGCAGCAGGTGCTACGGGATATAAGGTGAGTTCCCGTTCCTCCTGTCCTCCTGTCCTCCTGTCCACGACCACACATGGTCACACAATGACAATTGGGAAGGGACACTTAAAGCCAGAACTCGCTGTCGGCATATTTAGCGAGTCGATTTTAGTATTGTAGGAAAGGGTGTCCTCACATGAACCGTGCTCAATGTCAGCGCTAGCTGTGTCGGTAAAACCACGTCAAATTTCCTGACAGAGATCATCACGCCATGAACAAAGGCTTTAAAAAAAATGATCAAACATTTATTTTACTCAGTTTGCTGTTCATTGTAGAGGCTTATTGTTAGAACTATGCACTCACGGCCTTTAACTACCTGCTGTACTCACTGTGGGCACACTGTTTGTATGTTGCTTTGTGTTCAAATGAAATTAATGTGATGTTATGTTAAGGGGAGCATGTTTGGGATGGTTGTGGTTTGTGGTTGATTCCAGGGAGAAGCTGGTTTACCAGGAATAAGGGGCTCTAAAGGGTCAGTTGGAATGCCTGTAAGTATTCTGGTGCTGCACTCACGTCAGTGTATCAGATACTGTCACGATACGACTCTAGAAGTAAGAGATGTTATGTGTTCCCCAGGGTGATCTTGGGTTTCCTGGGGTTCCTGGACCTTCTGGACAAACTGGACCGAAAGTAATTCACATTTATACACTCATATATATAACCACAACATTTTCTCATTTGATACCGTTGCTCCCTGCCTCATGTCATGCATGCTGCAGTGAAGGCAGGGAGCGCTTCCCCATGTACATCCATTCCGCCAATGTTAAACCATTTGTCATGTGTATGAATAAATGGTGAAATAAATCACGTGAGTGTCTTGACTGAACTACAGACACACCCAGTATCCAGATGGGTGGTGTCGTCAGAGCGTGTCTGTACTGGCATCCTGCAGCACTCTAAACCCACCACCAGAGACAGTCAGTCAGCGACGGCCACACAGCACTTGTAAAGCATCGCAAGCCCTCAAACGAGAGAACGTCATAGATGCGAGTAGCTCTACTCTGGTCAGCATTTTCTACACATAAAAATAACTTTGGGCTAAATATGTTACAATCTCATGAGCATCCTGGAGACGCCAGCTGAAGTGGTGGTCCAGGACTAAGGCTGCCTCCGTCAGTGGAACCTTGGGTGGACATGAAAGAGCTCTGGCCTGCTATGGTCTGGACTCCCTGTCTCCCAATCACTTTTCATTAGCTTTCGTGCCAGTGAGACAGAGCCAGTGTGTGTTGGTTAATGGCACAGGAGTGAAATAGTAGTTAATGGATGTGTGTGCTGTGTTTTTCCCCTTCAACGACCAGTTTCAAACGGTCGAGTGTTGGAAAGAACGTTCGTGTTGGAATAGTGGGTCTCAGATGTGTACATGCTGTTGCTCTGCTCTCAATCTGCATATTCCTCTAAACCTCATGCCAAGTGAAATATTACCATATGCAATTAGAGTAGTGAAAGGTTAAGTGCAGGGAACATAAACAAATAATCATGACTCAATTTCATGACTTTCTCGCTATCTTCACACACCAACCTCCTCTGTGTTCCTGTGCAAGGGTAACCACGGTGACAGTGGACAGCCAGGAACCCCAGGACCCCCTGGACCAGAGGTAAACAAGTCACATTTTCATATAGATATTATATCATATCATATATTGTCTATTTTATGTAAGGTAAAGTATATATTATGTCAGTTTATTAATGCACTGGATTTATGGTTACAGTGTAATATCCATGTTCTTTCATTCGGTAACACAACATGATATTTATACAGCTTCAGTTTAGGAAGCTGAAAGGAAAACAAACTTGACACTGGTGACGCAAAGTTTCGTTTCGGTTAAAGAAACACCTTCAGAACACCCATGTGTCTTCAGAACAAACACGTGTGCTTACATCTCGTGAGGGTGTGCACTTGTTTCGTTGAAGGGCAAGCCAGGAGAGCCAGCGACGCCAGGCCAGCCGGGGCACCCTGGCATGCCCGGCCTACAGGGACACAAGGTACGGCACACGCTGCTCTGCCACAGCTGTGTGTGTACGGCTGGGGGGTCACCCGGGGGCTTGCTGGGGTCACCCGGTGCTGCACCACCTAGGGGCTGGGCGTGGTGACCGGTCTTGTTTCGTAGTTAAGGGACTGAGCGTTGTTTCCTTCTTGGTGTGAAATCACGTGGAATCATGCTGCTGGTGTATTATGGGAGTGCGGTTGACCAGGGATTCATTGTTTGGAGATAAACATGGATTGTATTTCCACCCCTGATCACATGTAGTTGTTTTTTAATGAGAGGAAAAGCACTGACACTGCATTTCGAATAACTTTTAAGAAGCCAGATTCTTACTTTAAACGGTGAGCTGTTTTCCCATATTTACCTCCATTAACGTTTAATAATTCATACTCCGGCAAACAAGCAGCTCATTCACAAGATGAAAATAATGAATTGCTTAGAGGCTTTGCCTTACTGGTAGGGTTAATAGAATCCAGTTAAAACCAGATCATTTATCCTTACTGGTATTTATAGTTTATTGCCACTCCACTACTGACTAACATGCTTTAATGTTCCATTCTTAGGAACACTACTGCTTGCC
Source organism: Osmerus eperlanus (assembly GCF_963692335.1). NCBI lineage: Eukaryota > Metazoa > Chordata > Actinopteri > Osmeriformes > Osmeridae > Osmerus > Osmerus eperlanus. Next base: position 2,433,636 of record NC_085023.1, on the reverse strand, counting down.
ATGTCTTTTCAATATATCGAATTTGATCTTGAAAATTAATAGTTTTTTTTGCACAGTAAATCAGCTAGCGGAAGAGGTAGACTAGTGGGGTTTGAGGTTGATGTTTACAGTGGGTAGACTAGTGGGGTTTGAGGATGATGTTTACAGTGGGTAGGCTAGTGGGGTTTGAGGATGATGTTCATTTACCATGCTTCATGTTTTCACAGTGTCTTCTTTGTTTCTCCAGGGGCAGAGGGGAGACCCTGGTGGGAGTGGGGGAGAGGTACCTGTCACCTGTCTCTCCTGACCTGTCTCTCCTGACCTGTCTCTCCTGACCTGTCTCTCCTGACTGTATTCAGCTCTAACATGAGGGACTCAAGCACAATAACACTTTTCAGCTCTAACATGAGGGACTCAAGCACGATAACCCTATTCAGCTCTAACATGAGGGACTCAAGCACAATAACACTTTTCAGCTCTAACATGAGGGACTCAAGCACGATAACCCTATTCAGCTCTAACATGAGGGACTCAAGCACAATAACACTGTTCAGCTCTAACATGAGGGACTCAAGCACGATAACACTATTCAGCTCTAACATGAGGGACTCAAGCACAAGAACACTGTTCGAAATTGGTTTACAGTTCTCTAGTAGAAGTAATTATAGGATGGAAACCATCAAAACACTGGAGAGGAAATGTGGAGCCTCCAGAGGGGATGGAGAAGAGTTCCTGATCATTTTACTTGTGTAAATACTCCACATGAAAAGCCTGGTGACAATGACCTCACACTGTGGATGGACTTATTCGATTCTTGTGTCAGTTGAGATGGAATGCCACATATTTCCAGCATTCAGTCAGTTTGATCATTTGGCCATATTTCTGACTTTAACTGACAAATATGGTTGAGCTTTTGCATGGGCTTGTTTAACTGTTGAACGCATTTCAAAACCCTGTCCTTCCTTAATTGCTCACCAGCCATTGCCTTCGGAAAACATGAACAGTTGCTGCTATGTTTTCCATTGTTGAAGGCCTGCCAGCAGTTTGCATAGTAGCCTAATCGGATATTTGGTTTACAAACGTCTTCCAAATCGTGGCCAGACCAATCGTTTGGTCAGAGTACAATTGTGTTGAGCAGCATCTTGATTCCAAGTCACGGAAAGATGACAGATGTGATTTTTCATTTCCTATGTTTTGTCATTTTTTAGGGGTATTTCTTTGACGCTAAACTAGGATTCTTCGTTGAATCTCATGACAATCGTCCACAGCTGTGATGTTAGCATACAGTTAGACCGGACCCAGCTTCCGGCTTGCATGTCGTCTGTAACAAACCTGATGTCCTGTTGTTGTAGGGGATGAAAGGGGAGAGAGGAGAACATGGCAGAACTGGGACACCAGTAAGTACCCTTTCTGACATACGTGTCATGCACAAGGCAACATCTATCACGTTAGTACCACACCCAGCATTTCAAAGCAAGTCTTTGTTCTAATGCTATGAGACAAATAGTGAAAATGAATCCTCCTGGAATAGTTTCTTCATACTGGCTGTCTGGTCTGGGATGTGACTGGGTTTCTTTGTGTGTTAAAATGATCTGACCACGTTGCAGATGGTTCCATATATAACATGTAATCAAAAGAGTTTGGGAGCAGGGAAAATGTTCCCTATGTCAATGTGTGTTCATTTTATGTTCTTGATGAAAACGTTGTTTTGTGTTTCGTCACAATGTTCGACTGTTTCTAATCCGAACAGCGTTTTACTTTACTTTTGTCAACTTTTTCATCTAGTCTGCTTTTACATTCTTTTGTGCTGATGTTCCTTTACAGGGATCCTCTGGCCCATCTGGACAAAAAGGAGAGGTACATTTTTACACTTAAGTCACTGAGTGGGCCTCTAAACCCATCATGTAAATAATAGGCCTATAGTGCCTTTAAAAACAGTAGAAATGGTGTATAAAAATTGATGACGACCTAATGTTCCATTAAAGTTCCCCTGAATTCCCTCAAATCAACCAATGTGCGCCTCCCAAAATGAGGCCTGTCATGGCTCTGTTTGTTATGCTAGCACGCTGCACTGTGTGAGCTTACTGACCGCAGGCTTGTGTGGCTGCAGAAAGGGACTTCGGGAGAAACGGGGGAGCGTGGTCCAGGGGGCCACCAGGGCCAGCCAGGGGTGCCGGGCCAGACAGGTCCCTCCGGGCCCCGGGGACACGCCGGGGACGCGGGGCTCCCGGGGGTCCCTGGACAAGAGGGACGACCAGTGAGTACCCGCATGTGGAGAAGGAGACAGCACACTACAACAGACACATATACCAGTATATACCTCCACACACACACACACACACACACACAGACAACCAGACATCAAACCTACAACCATGCATGCAGTACACATGCAGTAGTGTGTGAGTACTGTCCCCTCTGCAGGGGAGGGAGATGTCAGAGACGCACATTCAGCAGATCTGCAGAGAGCTGCTCCGAGGTGAGTATGAACATGGACCTCATCACATTCATCCATCAACCAGCCAGTGTGTTCATCAATCAACTAACCAATATATCAGTCAATCAAGTAAATGTATATGGATCTGAATGTGTGTAGTTAGGAAGAGCATAAGATAGGCTGGGTGTACAAAAGTACAGCACAGGACAGTACAGTACAGGATAGCACAGGACAGTACAGGATAGCACAGGATAGCACAGGATAGCACAGGATAGTACAGGACAGTACAGGACAGGGCAGGACAGAATAGTACAGCACAGGATAGTACAGGACAGTACAGTACAGGATAGCACAGGATAGTACAGGACAGTACAGTACAGGACAGTACAGTACAGTACAGGATAGCACAGGCTAGTACAGGACAGTACAGGACAGGACAGTACAGTACAGCACAGGATAGTACAGGACAGTACAGTACAGCACAGGATAGTACAGGACAGTACAGGACAGGACAGTACAGGACAGTACAGCACAGGATAGTACAGGACAGTACAGGACAGGACAGTACAGGACAGCACAGCACAGGATAGAACAGGACAGTACAGTACAGGACAGGACAGTACAGTACAGGATAGCACAGGATAGTACAGGACAGTACAGGACAGGACAGTACAGGACAGGATAGTACAGTACAGCACAGGATAGTACAGGACAGGACAGCACAGAACAAGGATAGTACAGGACAGGACATGATAGTACAGTACAGGATAGTACAGTACAGGACAGGATAGTACAGTAGAGCACAGGATAGTACAGGACAGGAAAGCACAGGACAAGGATAGTACAGGACAGGATAGTACAGTACAGTACAGGACAGGACAGGATAGTACAGTACAGCACAGGATAGTACAGTACAGTACATGACAGGATAGTACAGGACAGGATAGTACAGTACAGGATAGTACAGTACAGGACAGGATAGTACAGTACAGCACAGGATAGTACAGTACAGTACAGTACAGTACAGGACAGGATAGTACAGTACAGTACAGTACAGTACAGGACAGGATAGTACAGGACAGGACAGGACAGTACAGGATAGTACCTTACAGTACAGTACAGTACAGGACAGTACAGGACAGTACAGGACAGTACAGCACAGGATAGTACAGGACAGTACAGGACAGTACAGGACAGGACAGTACAGGACAGTACAGGACAGTACAGCACAGGATAGTACAGGACAGTACAGGACAGGACAGTACAGGACAGCACAGCACAGGATAGAACAGGACAGTACAGTACAGGACAGGACAGTACAGTACAGGATAGCACAGGATAGTACAGGACAGTACAGGACAGGACAGTACAGGACAGGATAGTACAGTACAGCACAGCACAGGATAGTACAGGACAGGACAGCACAGAACAAGGATAGTACAGGACAGGACAGGATAGTACAGTACAGGATAGTACAGTACAGGACAGGATAGTACAGTACAGCACAGGATAGTACAGGACAGGAAAGCACAGGACAAGGATAGTACAGGACAGGATAGTACAGTACAGTACAGGACAGGATAGTACAGTACAGCACAGGATAGTACAGTACAACACAGGACAGGATAGTACAGGACAGGATAGTACAGTACAGGATAGTACAGTACAGGACAGGATAGTACAGGACAGGATAGTACAGTACAGTACAGGACAGGATAGTACAGGACAGGACAGGACAGGACAGTACAGGATAGTACAGTACAGTACAGTACAGTACAGGACAGTACAGGACAGTACAGGACAGTACAGGACAGGACAGGATAGTACAGTACAGTACAGTACAGGACAGGACAGGACAGGATAGTACAGGACAGGACAGGACAGTACAGGACAGGACAGGATAGTACAGTACAGGACAGGACAGTACAGTACAGGACAGTACAGTACAGTACAGGATAGTACAGGACAGGACAGGACAGGATAGTACAGTACAGGACAGAATAGTACAGGACAGGACAGTACAGGACAGGATAGTACAGGACAGTACAGGACAGGATAGTACAGTACAGTACAGGACAGAATAGTACAGGACAGGACAGCACAGCACAGGATAGTACAGCACAGGGCAGCACAGTGGTGCTGAATGTCCCCATGCCGCCCCTCCAGCGGAGATCCCCAGCCTGGTGCTTAGCAACATGAACCAGCAGAGGAGCTGTGAGGAGTGCCACAGCAGGGTGGGAGCCCCGGGCCCCACCGGCCCCTTGGGGCCCCAGGGCTCCCGGGGGTTCCCTGGCCTGCCTGGCTCCAGCGGCCAGCCTGGGCGCCCCGGCCTGCCTGGCCGGCCTGGGTTAAGGGGCCTGAAAGGTACGTCTGTTTACTCCTCGCACGGCCTCCGTTTGTGCCAGGGGATTTAGACAGGTCGTTGGTTACACAGGATCCCTGTGTAAGAGCTGTTTGTTTGTTTGTTGTTTTGTGTGTAGGAGACCCTGGTGTTAAGGGGGACAGAGGGAACCCAGGAAGAACAGAGTTGGGAGACCAGGGGCTTCCAGGGCCTTCAGGTGTGTACGCTAGCAGGACAGACTCCCTGTTCGTTACGTAGCAAACAGACGGACGTCATGTTGCCTTTGGGGCTGAGATGGTAGCTGGTCCACCTCTGGTCGTGTGGCGTGTTGGGTTGTTCCTCAGCTCTGACCACTGAGCTGTAGAGCTGTGCCCTTTCCATCTGTCTGCTGCACTCGCTATGCAACACCTGCATGTCTCTCTGGATAAAAGTGTTGGCCAAATGATTGAATGTAAAAAGATTTGGTCGTATTTCGTTCACTCACTTCTGCCTCTCAGCACTTCTTTTGCCTGAGTCCTTTTCATCTACGTTTTACATTACATTTAAAGTATAAACAAAACATAAATGAAAGCGACACACAAGTACTTCATACTGTAGAAAGTTTAGCAGCAGCACATCAAGGATCAGAAGAGCATAGTTGGAACAGAATTCTGGTGATCAGAGTCATGGAACAGTCTGTATTTACCACGGACTGTACAAAAAGAGTCAAATCTCAGGTAACCAGGCATGGTGCCAAATAAACAATATCTTAACTATGGTGCGACAACAACATCTCAACTGCATTATTGCACAGCACAGTCTCTTGTATCTAAGCTCTCTGAGATGAGCCCATACTATTACGATCTGCACCAATGTACAGCTGGACGGTTTACATCAGCCATGTCTGCATTCCCCTCCCAGGGCCAATGGGCCCCCAGGGATACAGCAAGCCAGGCCACCCGGGGAGGCCTGGCCCCCCGGGCCTGGACGGGGCAGAGGGGAAGAGAGGGCCCCCCGGGGCCGCTGGGCAGCCGGGCGCCTGCCACCCCTCCACCTGTTACAGAGCCATGATGGTGAGGCACCGAGACCCCTTCAGGAAAGGACCAAACTATTGAAAGCAAGATGGCGGGCAGGTACACACGTGCAGTGCGGTCCAAGTCCCCGATCTGGCCTCTTCATGCTTGGCGATGCCCAAACGGCAAAATCTTTCCAATCTCAGGAAGATCTCACTCCTCTCAGTGTGTTCCTCAGTCCTGGAGACAGACAGTACCTCTCGACGTGTACATACAGTAGCAAGTATATTACCATGTGTGTCACATGATCTCTCTCTCTCTCTCTATGAATAAGTCATCTTCGCCCCCCCCCCCCCCATCCTCACATTGTAATATCCTCATCTCACAGTGTTTTTCGTGTGAGCTAAGTTATGCTTTAAAACAACGTTGTTAAACATTTCTTCCTTCTAGGGCCAAACAGTGATCAGAGATGTGAGCTGTTCAGATCGAGTCTCAAGCAGATTCGGCAGTAGTTATTAAGAGAGACAGAATTACTGTATGAGCAGGGCTGCCTATGCGCTGGCCTGGCCTCTACTGCCCTCTGGTGGAGCTTCTGAACATCGCGTTCTACACTTCCAACTCATCTCTTTACAGTTGTCCATTTTCACTTATTTATGCAACTTTGCATTGCTTTAAAAAACTAGATCTGCTATTCAACAAAAGATGTTAGCCCTTAACAATGTCTGTGGAATTATCTTAAAACTTTCAGGGCTAAACTGTGAGCTTGTTGTCTTTGCCATAGAGCTGAAGCAGCGAGCTGGCTGTGTTCATCGATGAATCGAGTCCACACCTCTCTTCCCCCCTCTGGAAATCATTTGATTAGTGCATACAATATGCCAGTAACATGCCTTCAGCTCATGATAATTAGCTAAGTATTTTTGCTGTTATTTATAAAATTGAACAATTACTGTGTACCAAAGGGCTTCATCAGAGTCAACTAGTTCTTTTTTTTTACAGTGTCTAATTTTATTTGTTATTTTTGTGCTAAGGTGACTTTTGTAATGAATTTTGTTATCATTAAACCCTTTTTTACAATTTGTGATGTAAACATTGTATTTATTTGTAACTGAAATTGGCCTTTTAAGAAGAATACTAATATACACTTTATCATGTGCATGTGTGTGTTTGTGTGCATGTGCAAATGAGTGATCGAGGAGAGACCAGGAGAGACATGCTGTTTACAGATGCGGCACTAGGTGGTGCTGTGGAGCTACACTGGCACAGGGCCATAAAATGTGGACCTGTTGCGCTGCACACACATCAAGCACACACCCAACACACACTCTGTAAAGCAGATCACGTGACTGGACATCCGTTATTATGGAGGCCTAAATAGTAAACCTAAAGAATTGCTGAAATTAAGTTAACGTTAGGGGTGGTAGAAGTGTATATGTTTGAGTGGGGGAGAGGATAAGGTGTGTGTGTGTGTGTGTGTGTGTGTGTGTGGGAGGGGGGGGGGGGGTAATGCATCTACTGAAAAAGTATGAGAAGCGCTGAACTAGGTTCATAGTAGGTTAAATTTAACGTTAAATGTCTACTTGCTTGCCTGGACACAGCATCTCTCCTTGAAGATCCAGACAGGAAGCCTCAGGATAGGAGCTGATGTGCCCAGCCATAGCCCTGGGTAGGACAGGTGTTCAGACACAGCAACCCTGTCATCAGGGTGCCACACCTGAAAAAGATACCATCCATTCAATTCCTTCTTTATTTGGTGTTGGTTTTCATTTGTTTTTGAGCCAAAATTGTCATGATACGCTCATCTAATGGTGTGTGTTATGAAGGCTGTTTAAAATTATTATCTATTTGATTGTTTCCAGTAGCCCATTTCTAGCACAGCAGCGTTTATTGAGAGAACATTGTTTTATGTAAACGCCACGATGAGGTCAATTGTGCAGAGGTAATTAAATGTCCCCGTCGGTACTCTTTGACTCGTTAAGAAGGGTTTCAGATTTCAAGTGTCTCCCCTTACACATCTGAGCCACATCCATCTCCTTGTCGGTTAAGTTTTACTACGGCCGCTAGAGGTGGATGCAAAAGCGTAGTCCTGGGTGGGATCGACTCATTAGATGGACAACAAGCTTCAACTCGTTCTCCAAAACGTTACTCGTTATGACATCAGCTTCATATTCAATAATTATAGGCCACTAATTTAATGTTCATTCGAAGGTGTTTTTTCTATTCAATGAAGGAGTCGGACAACTTCGATATTTATGGGCGTATACCTTCTCGCTTTTCCCGCTTAAGTGGAGTTAAGGTGAGAGAGAAGGCCATAATTCCATCATAGATCTGCCACTGAAGCAAAATGTGACAGTGACTTGGATGTAAGCGAGACACCGGACAGAACTTCACAAACTTTCTCCATGAGACTCGGGAGAAGCACGCGCTTGGGAGAGGATACCAACTTTCCAGAACGCAGGTTGATGCGTAATTTAGAACTTTTATTAACCCGAACCGACTGATTACGCGATACTTTTGTGGACCTGCTAAGAAGCGCACATCGACTGAAAATACATTTATAATCGAAACGAAGAATCGTCATCTTTTTGGGGGGTTTGTTTGCTTGGGATGGAGCTCAACATTATACCTGTGTAACAACAACTACCCATCATTAAGATGGCAGCGTTCACACCTTTAAACAGGGCTGCATTTGGACTCGTCTGGAGCTGCCTGAGTTTTCTGAACTGCGTTCATTGTGGTTTGGGAGACAACCATGTCCATTCTAGTTTTATTTACAGGAGGCTGCGTAACCACGAACGAAAGGAGATCCAGAGAGAAATCCTCTCTATCTTGGGGCTGCCTCACCGTCCCAGGCCGTTCTCACCGGGCAAGCAGGCATCCTCAGCACCCTTGTTCATGCTCGACCTGTACAACGCCATGACCACAGAGGAGGAGGAAGCTATACAGCAGAGTACGGGGAAAGGATTCAACGGGAAAGCGCATGGGCTTCCGCGCAAAGGGTTCTACGGCTCTCCACAGGGGTACTCTCGCGTGGCGCAGCCGTACCGAGCGGCCCCTCTCACGAGCCAGAGTCCCCCACAGACAACATCACACGACACCAACTTTCTCAATGACGCTGACATGGTCATGAGCTTTGTTAATTTAGGTAAGTTTGTTCAAAAAGTTTTAAAAACTCTTCAAATTGGCTGGGATTGTGTTCGTGTTAGTCAATTACGGCGAAAATACTTGTTTTCGATTTCTTCTGGGGTTTTATGAAATTGGTCTAAACATCTCGTAATTTAGGCCTATTTATCTTGCTGTTTTTATCATTTTAAATAGCCTACTACTTTCACTGAATACATGGAAAATAACATATTAAAGTCTCAATGCCTCAAAAGTAATCTGAATATTTGTCTAAATTAGATTAGAATATTTTATAGATTTTAGGCTACAAAACGTTTGAACACGTTTGTAAATGTATTAGGCCCAATTTAAATATTCTTTCATGTTGGCCTTTAGTTTTATTTGCCCGTGAAAGCTGTGTGCAGTTAATCTTCCTGCAAGTGGCTAAAGGAAAAATAAATTGCATTTACATTTAGTCTCCTAAATTTTAAATAGAAACCGAATAATTATCGCTTCATAGTTATGTCAATAAATATCTAATATGTCTTATAGGATGTGATATTCCACATGACCCATGGACTAAGTAACACGTCACATTTCCTAGACAACATGTATCTCTATGAAGTTATAATATCATCCTTTCCCACACATGATGTGGCTATGAACTTAATTCCTGGGTTCCTTCTCATATGTAATTGTCGCTCTATTTTTATCTGTACAATAGTTTGCTCAGCTTGGAGAAAACAAGTTGTGGTTTTTACGTCTAAACAGGCATTAGCCTTGTCTTGTTGCCCTCACAAGGACAACATGTCTACGTCTAAACAGACATTAGCCTTGTCTTGTTGCCCTCACAAGGACAACATGTCTACGTCTAAACAGACATTAGCCTTGTCTTGTTGCCCTCACAAGGACAACATGTATACGTCTAAACAGGCATTAGCCTTGTCTTGTTTCCCTCTCAAGGACAACATGTATACGTCTAAACAGGCATTAGCCTTGTCTTGTTGCCCTCGCAAGGACAACATGTCTCCGTCAGGGCTGAGTTACTCAGGTCACACAGAAACAGATCAAAACTCTGTCGGTGGGAAAAGGATCTGGACAGAAACTCTTCAGGTTCTTCCTAGAGTGTGTTTTTGTGTCTTTTTGATTTAAGGATGAACATAAGCAGCTGTCATGTGAGCGTGGGACTGGTCGTGAGAGCAGAGTGATGAGAATGATTAACACAGAGTTTCCCTAGTAGCCCTGACCTCTGAACCCCGCCGGGTCTTCAAACTTATCAGATGACCGTCTGACCCTCAGTAAATTGGCCTAAACTACTTCCTGTTGTTAAAGCGCCGAGAGATGAAGCGAGGTCTGGACTTTTTCTGTCCTTGTTCCCCCGCGGCAGACGGTCTGGGGGCTGGAGGTGAAAACAGTAGCTTTGTTCCTTTTCCTGTAAGTCATTTGTAATTAAGAATTACAATGACTGTGCTTTCTGTGAGCTATGCTTGTAATAATGTTTTACTATTTGTAACCCAACTAAATATAAAAATAACTAAAATATAAATATTTAGGCCCTCCTTTAGTCGGGCTTGCTATTTGTGTCACTGACACACAGAGAAGGCCAGTACATGAGTTGAAGTGGACATCTTAGAGTGAAAGCCTTGGGGTGTTTGAAGCACTGCGCGGAGAGACTGCATGCTAGGTATGTGAAGAGGTGTTGTAGAAGGCGTAATCCCTCACCTTGACCAGAATCCATCTGTTTCCACTTACCAATCCCTGGCCAGGCATTCTGTCAGGGAGCCCTGAAAACTCCTGTTTTACAGACAGTCGCTTGGTAAATTTAGGCTTTTTTTGTGACAGCACACTTGAAATAGAACGATTTTTATCATTATATGTTCAGGAGTTCTTCCTTTGCACTGTAGTATTTCACACTACATATATAGAGTATTTTCACTGCTTGTATTGAGTGTTTTTCATGATTGTTAATAATAACTTGATCATGCATGTAGGTAGCTCACAGACATTTATAAAATTAATCTCACAAGTGGCCTTGTGATTGAGTGAGTAAACCTTACTATTTATGCGTTCTTAATCGATGTTCTTATCAACAAAGATGTCTCACGAACTCTTGAGTTTGTCAACGCGAAGCTGCTGTGCGTCAAACTCTGCCCGAGCGTGACCCCTTTTAGCGAGCCCCCCCCCCCCCCCCAAGCTGCCACCACGCAGGAAACGCCTCACGCTCTCAGCGCCCTTCCAGCTTTCCATCAGCCGGTCAGCTAACGCTGGAGCCAGCCTGACCTGATGGAAGTCAGGCCTGCCCCCTCGACCTGCGTGTGTTAAGTAACCGCAGGCCTCCCGTCCTGATAAACCGTGCGCTGATACGCTCGGGGGTACGTCCCTGGCTACACCGGAGCACTGACACGCCTCAACCCAACGCTTCTCTGGGGCTGTTTGGCAGGTTTTCTTAATGCTCGGAGGTCAGTTGAAAGGTCCAGTGGGAGGGAAGAGCACAGAGTCTGTCTCCCTCGGTTGTTCTGGTGCTTTAAAAAACTACATATTCATGTAAAAAAATACAAATAAATGTGTTGCTGCAGTTACCGGAGGTACTGCTGATAACTATGTATTGGCCTGTTTTTAGGATTAGCTGTACTCATGCACTCAACTGTGGAACATTAAATAACAAATTTTGCTGCGTTTAACCATAAACCTGTAGGATATTCTCTCAAATGGCCCACTATATGAAATGTTTCACCATAATCCGCCTCAAGAAACTATCTAAAAGGTTATGCAATTCTTCTGGCAAAGATCCCTGTAAAAAAAAGAGTAACTTTTTCCCTGTGTGTGTTATATTCTGATGCTGAACTTTGAGAGGAGCGATGAAGACTCGACCTCCCCTTGTAAACAGTTCCATAGCGGGCCCATACAACGGCGTCAGTGCATTGTGTAAAAATGGCATGAGGTCAACACGAGAGTGGAGAGGGAGGCTGAAACAGTCGCTCAAATCCCACTGACGGAATCCTGTCTGGTCTCTGGCCCTCACGTTGAGGGGCAGACGAAAGGGTCTTTAATTGAATCAGCCTGTTTTTCTTAACTGACAGCCCATTCATCATGTCCAGAGAGTTGAGGCATACACACATTGAGGGCCTGCCTGGGAACGTCTACCTGGATTCACTGGAGTGATTTAATGGGCTGGTTACTGCTTTTGTTGGGAGTCTAAATGTTTGGATTGGGTTTGGAATGTGCTAAATTACTTTTTTTTTCCCATGGTGAGACTGCTGGCTCTCTTCATCTGTGCAGTGCAGTCCTTATCTGTTGTATTCCAGGAAAAGGCATCGGTTTTGAAGACCTAGTTTTAGACGTGTGAAAAACATCTTCTGAACCTCTATCAGACCGCATCTCTCTGTGTGATTTTCTAGTGGAGAAAGACAAGGATTTCTCCCACCAGAGGAGACACCATAAAGAGTTCCGCTTCGACCTGACCCAGATCCCCGAGGGCGAGGCGGTGACGGCGGCAGAGTTTAGGATATATAAGGACCGCAGTCACGTCCGCTACGAAAACATCACTCTGAAAGTCACCGTGTACCAGGTGGTCAAGGAGTACCTACACAGGTGAGCACAGGCAGCAGGTGTCAACCTCACTTTCAAACTGACACTTTTCTTTACTCAGAATGTGCTGTCGTGAGTTTGTTCTTGTAAAAATAGGAATACCGTTGTCCCAGCTTTATTTTTGCTGACAGATATGATCAAATAAATAATGTAAATTTTAAGGTTTCTAGACGACTGTTAATGATTTTGAATCTTTTATCGCTTTCGTTAACATTGACATTTATGTCAATGTCGTCAAACAACTTAGTTTTCCTCTGATACACTGCTGTGTAGACTGTTTATCATGCAAACCTGGGCCTCTTTCGACTCTCTCTATACATTTAGTCTGAAGTAGCAATTTAAAATGATTTCCGCAATCAACATTCAAAACACCATACTGTGCCGTTGGGAAGGGAACAAAAAATAATCTCAGGCTTTTTCAATTTAGGAAAAAAACCATGCATCTCAAATATCCTGCTGTTATTGTTTACAGGCAGTGAGAGGCACAGAGAGGTGCAGCCATATGAGTTTACAAACCAGTTAACCCTGTCCTGAGGTCAACTCATTCCCGTGTTGCAACCACAGAGGCAATCACTATTCAGTAATGGAAACAAAAAATAACGAACCAAATTGGCAAACCGATCAATCTGGAAATTAAACTGATGGAATTGGATTTGAGAAAACAAAACAAAACAAACACAACATCTTTAGAGTTTTAGTTGTTGCTGTTGAAAGTGTGTGGTGTGTTTTGGTGCCTTGTCCGTCTGTCTGTCTCTGCAGAACAACGTCTGCAGCGCTGCATCCGCCCTCAGGCAGGCGTGTGTGTGTGTCAGCCTCTGCAGAGCGAGGCTTGAAACGGCCCTTTAAAAACCTTCACGGTTCTGTAAAACACTTAAGACGGGCAATCAGGCAGAAAATAAAAGGACATCCTGTTTACACGACCAAGCTGCCAGAATGTAAAAGTTCATCTCTCCTTTTTGGCCTGAAGACAGTGCTTACTGGAAACTTGTGAAAGTGTCGTTTGACTTTAAATGAACAGAAGTCTTGTAGGTTGACGTAAAGAATTAGAAAGACACAAAGAGTTAGTAAGAGTTAACGTTAGTATTAAACACCGCCATGCAGCCTGCATGTGACACCAACATTCAGGGCTGCAAATGTTGTTTAGAAAGAACACCACCGTCACAAATTCAAGAGCTTTAAACATAATCTCCAACTCTGCTCTCCCTCATTCTCACCCAGCTCTTACGAGCATAGTTCTCGATAAAACCTTTCCATTAGCAAGGTGCCCACTTCCACAGGGCACACTTGTACAGCCTGGAAAGTCCATCAACTATCAGCACCAGTGTGCAGGCCGCCTGTCAGGCCGAGTGCAGGCCAGACGCAGCCATGACAGGCAGATGGGAGGCCCCTACTGGAGCCCACATACCCACCTGCCTCCCTCAACAATACAACGGAAGTGGAAGCCGGCACATAGTTAAACACAGGAGTGTACTTAAAGCAGGGCCCACATTTGCTTGCAAAATATGTGTGTGGGTGATTGAAGGGTTGATACAGCCCTCTTGGTCCTAGTCGATGAAGTCTCCCGTCGCAGAGAGCGGGCCAGTCATCACGGTGCCTTTTTATGGCTCACACCGGTCTGTGGGTTCAACACGGCCTCTTTCAGCTGCGAACTGTGATTCCCCGGCTTAATAAACGTTATTCACAGTTCAGCACCTTATTCTTCAGCCCTCCCTCTGAGTCGCGCTCATAAAGCCGGTGTTTAAGTGCTCAACAGCTCAGCCACTGCGTGATTTAAAAACGGTCGGTTGAGGAAAGACAACTTTGTTACTGTTCTGTGTAAAAGCTTTTTTTGTTCATCCCACCATGATACAACCCTACGTCTTGGTATGCCTGCCTCTGCCTGATTGAGATCCAGCCCTCTCCAGATTTTGTGCAGTTGTGAGAAGCAGATTTTTGTTTTTATTCCAGCCAAGTAGTCATTAGTCGGGTGAGGAATGTTGACTTCTAAAGGAAGTTCTCAGAGGACACGAAGCAGTGTAATGGAACCAGTCTTTGTGTGAGGACTTATCCTGTAAAAGTATTCTACAGTGATCAGTCAATGCTACCTTGTTTGTGTTATTCCAATATGGCAGATCAGAGCCTCAAGACTGCTCTCATTGTGTGGCCCCATTGCAACTTCTAGAAACTTAAAGGATAAACAGGAATGTCATGATTAGTTCCAGAACATTTTCCCTCAGAGGAGAGCAAGGTTCATCAGTTATACAAAAGAGGGTTCCCAACCTTCTCCTCCTCCTTGTCTTACCGCTGTTTGTAAATCCTCATTAGGCGTGCATGCAGGCGTGCATGCAGACATTACTTGAGGCTATAGAATGAAAACATTCAGTGATCTGCACATTAATGGTTGGATTTGTTTACAAAATAATAATGGGAGCTGAAAAGCTTGCATGTACTTTCATTCACTATTTATGTGTTGGTTGATCTACTATTATAACCACTCTATCTGCTAGTCTAATCTGCTTTATATATTTAGCTGTTTCAAACTAAAAACAAAATATCAAATCATGTAAAGGTCATTGTTTCTCTTTTCGTTCTGCCTTCCTAGAGATGCGGAGACGTTCCTGCTGGACTCTAGAAAGATCCGAGCATCAGACGGGGGCTGGCTGGTCTTCGACATCACCGCCACCAGCAACCACTGGGTCCTCAACCCACAGCAGAACATGGGCCTGCAGCTGTCTGTGGAGACTACGGATGGTAGGTCCTGTCTCCTATCCACAGCAGAACATGGGCCTGCAGCTGTCTGTGGAGACCATGGATGGTAGGTCCTGTCTCCTATCCACAGCAGAACATGGGCCTGCAGCTGTCTGTGGAGACCATGGATGGTAGGTCCTGTCTCCTATCCACAGCAGAACATGGGCCTGCAGCTGTCTGTGGAGACCACGGATGGTAGGTCCTGTCTCCTATCCACAGCAGAACATGGGCCTGCAGCTGTCTGTGGAGACCACGGATGGTAGGTCCTGTCTCCTATCCACAGACAGCTCCCTGAGGAGAATAATAATAAACATGTAGCAGATACTTTTATCCAAAGTGGGGGTGGGGAGGGGGGGGCTGAACCTGCGACCTCTGGTCAAATTGAAATGCTCCATCGCTGAGCCGTCCCCCGTCCCCGTCCCCAGGACATCCCCAGGACATCCCCGTCCCCAGGACGTCCCCGTCCCCAGGACGTCCCCGTCCCCAGGACGTCCCCGTCCCCAGGACGTCCCCGTCTCCAGGATGTCCCTGTCTCCAGGACGTCCCTGTCCCCAGGACGTCCCCGTCCCCAGGATGTCCCTGTCCACAGGCTGTCCCCCATCCCCAGGATGTCCCCCATCTCCAGGATGTCCCTGTCCCCAGGACCCAGGACAGTAAAATCTTCACTCCCAGACATACACTGAGCTAGTGTCTCATTTCTGTTGGGATTCATTTTAACACAGCGATTTACATATTATTCTCCCAAGTGCTCGATGATGGATATGCACCCATTAGTTTCTTGGCACTTCAATAAGAAACGTTGTGAGTTGTGAAATGGAAAGTGTCTCTCTTTTAGTGTTTGTGTTTTCTGTGGGTTTTATGAGGAAAACATATGGAGCAGTTGACTGTTTTAACATGAAAAGGCCATAAAGGAGTATTTTCATATTCCTCAAACCACAAGCCATTGATGATCAATCTTGAGGGGGTTCCGCCATGCCTCGAGGAAGTACATGATGACATGTGCTTGTAAATCACAAAGTATAGCATCAATGTGCTTGATTGAGAAATCCAGTACGCTGGAATCTGTTCCTCATCAAGCATACAGACTAGAATGTACCCCTCCTCACTGTCAATCCATCTCACTCTTCATTTGGACTGATTGCCCCGCATTGTGGATGCTCCTGAACAAGACAAACAAACTCATTGTGCTCCATGTGTTTGCGTTCCAAGTCACGTATACGATCGCGAACGTTCTTTGACGAACCGTCTGTCCCTAATCTACATCACGTGTTGTTGTGCGAAGGGCGCAGCATCAACATGAAGTCCGCCGGTGTGGTGGGGCGCGGCGGCCCCCAGTCCAAACAGCCCTTCCTGGTGGCGTTCTTCAAGGCCAGCGAGGTTCTTCTGCGGTCGGTCCGGGCGGCCGGGGGGAAGAAGAAGAACCACAACCGCAACAAGTCTGTGGGCCAACAGGAGGCCTCGCGCTCTGCTAAAGGTGCAGGTGAGCAATGCTTCTACTCTTTCTGTTTGCCTTTTTACAATCACAAACCAAAAGTCTTCCTGTAGGGAATGAGGTGTGGTAATGGTTCGACTTATCTGTTCCATGTTGACATTACGGTGTTCTTGTAACAGTAAAAGTACGTCAGAATATATGTTTGATAGGCAATGTGGCACTTTGACTAACATGTACTTATGACAAAATGCTATACATGGGTAAATATACTTTCCAAAGTTGTAGCAGTAGGATCATCTACTATACTTCCAAAAACATTTAGTCACATGTGCTGGTTGCATATAATTGCAAATGTCTTCACAAGCCTCTATCATACGTGTAAAAGTGTAACAGAAGTGATTGCGCATCTTCTTGGGTATAGTGCACAATCGTCCTAACCGCTCGTGACTGGACACCTCCGACTCCGCAAGTGCGAACACTAACCAACTACGCCAACAAAAAGCTAGCAATTGTTTGGCGCGGGTGACCTGTGTATATACATGTGGAGTGAGTTTAACCGCTCTACACTGGCTACAAAAGCAACAAGAAGACATGGATGTTGGCCCCTGTGCTCAGACCAGGACTTCAACAACAGAATCAAATCAAGCTTTCTCAAGTCACTGTGCATGTCTCCTAACATGAGCCTCAGGTGTCGAGGTTTCCAGTTGACCAAACCCCCAAGTTCAGAAAAGCTGTACAGTAGCACAGTAGTATTTACCTGCTTAAGTGAAAACAGTTTATTGACGTAGCCGACTGTTCAAATCAAAGTGGGGGTGGGTGTGAACCTGGGGGACCTCTGCAGGCCCAACACTGAGCTGCACCCATCCCTCTAGGGTTGACGGCATGTCAAACAGTCGGATTACATGTAACCACCCATAGACACTGCGCAGGATGTTATGTCTACTCCATCAGGTGCTTGTTGCTAAGGCGACGCTGTCTTGTGTGGGCTCTGTGCTCTCCTAACCTCTGGATGAAAATATTACAATCTTCAGGTTTATAAAACGCCTCCTTCTCTTTAAACAGAGCTCAAACCTTCCTGCCCACTCTTTTTAACCTCTACTTCCACTCAGGAACGCAACAGAATCCCGGACGCTGGGGATAGAATACGGGAATACATTAATTCGTACAGGACTCATAATAATTCAATACATAAGTCTCCAAGTGTAATATGTGGATGGTTTCTGAAGTCTGATCTTGACCTTGATGGTTGATGCAGCCAACATGATAACAGTGTATGTAGTTTGAATTCATGACCTTTGGGGCAGATGGAGTTTGGTGAGTCAGCGGGGTGTGTGCACCCACTCAACACTCCCTCCGTCTCCATGACAAAACTAAAACTACAAACAAGCAAGTGCCATGTTCTGTTAACACTTTGTTAATATTTAATGAAGAATTTATACGGTGTACATTGTTGAAAAGAATTGAACAATTTTGACAAGCAAACCCGCCACGTTCAGCTAAAGCTGCAGTACTAACTGTATCTCTCAAACAGAAAAAATCACCCTGAAAACTGCTTACATTAAAGCAGTCCCCACTTTGTAACACTTTAACATCCAAGTTCCAGGTTAGACAGCACGCAGGGTCAATGTCTCCTGAGAAGTCGAAGGCCATCTTGTTGGATGCCGGGAAAATGTTTGGTTTAACCTGTCGCGATCCTTGTGAATGTCCTTCTAGAGCTCAACACAAGCGAACAGAAGCAAGCCTGCAAGAAGCACGAGCTGTACGTGAGCTTCAGAGACCTGGGGTGGCAGGTGAGCAAGTCGGCGAGGACATCAGCAACTACAGCGGTGCCCCTTAGAAAACACACACTGCAACCACAAACCACATTCCCCCTCATTTAACTCAGGATTCCTTGGACAGTATGAAGTTTGAAGTCTTTTTTTAACAGACAGTACAGTAGACATATTTTAGTATCCTGGCTGTAGACCTAGCATCTGCTGTGAAGTCCCTAGGAAACGTGTCCTGTTCTTTTCTCCAAGGACTGGATCATCGCCCCGGAGGGCTACGCAGCGTTCTACTGCGATGGAGAGTGCTCGTTTCCTCTCAACGCACACATGAACGCAACCAACCATGCCATCGTACAAACCCTGGTACGCCCCTGTGGGACTGTGCCTGGAAGGACGTCTCCTCTGAATGTGTGCAGGACACAGTGTCATAACCACAGTAGCGATCCTTGGTTCCACTCACACTCTGGAATGACGTTTGTGTCACTTCCTGTCGCAGGTTCATCTGATGTTCCCTGATAACGTGCCAAAGCCATGCTGCGCCCCCACCAAGCTGAACGCCATCTCCGTCCTTTACTTCGACGACAGCTCCAACGTCATCCTGAAGAAGTACAGGAACATGGTCGTGAGGTCTTGTGGCTGTCATTGACGGTCGAGCAGGGTTATTTCTCTATGTGGTATCGCTGGAAAAAGCAAAGCAACATATCAATATTGATAGATCTTGAGGTGTGATGTGATGTACAGTATTATTTATATACATTATTAGATTTTTTTTATGTTAACTTATTTATTTCTTTGTCTATGTTTTGATAGAACTCTGTACTGTAAAGCAAGTAGGACAATGAAGAACAAGTTGAGTGCCTAAACCACCGCCCTCATGGGCACTTGGTGAGGTCCTGAGAGACGACTAAGCGCAGGCTGTTACAGTACATTCCGTTTCATGCAGTTTCACCAAGCAGAGCAGAGTTTTTCTTTTTACAGCCAACATACAGTCAATTTGTCAGATGATTCCAGCACTCCCATAGCACTGTCTCTTTGAACTCAGCTATGTTCATTGTTTATTTTAACCACTCAAGGTACAGTAGGTTTACATTTGCTGCTATGATGAAATGAGCTAGCATTTCCGGCTGTACTGGTAGAAATATCTCTGTTGTTTCTGTCTTAGCAACAGAGTCTTACTGCTTTACAACTGTGTTATACAGGATTGTAATTGTCAATAGGCTTTACAAGGCTTTCTTTCTTGCCATCAGATACATAAAAATACATATGAAAGTTAAATATGAAAAACATTTAATTTAAGTAGCAGTATATTTTCATATCGTTCATACTCGATAGCAATAGTAATAGCTTAACCAAAAAAGAACACCTTTGTCCAATGTTTGAATTCACTGTTATTTTGTTATTGTCATGTCATAATAATATGAGTAATATATGTTTGGAAAGAGTACAACTGTATTAGAGTGTTAATATTATTAAATGTATTTGTTTCAAATATTATAAACAAATATGTCTTCCATCAAGAAGGGAATATCTTTCTCAAACACTTAAAGCTAACTTCAAATCTATGTGTTCTGGTATCCTTATTTATGGGTCTCAGGCCATCGTTCCCACAGAGCAGTTTCTACATTCTTTAATGTATTGGTCTTCAGCCATGTGTAACTCCCAGTCTTTCAAACCCAGGTCCTCTTCATATGCAGTCATAGTGTTTGGAATTCTATGGATGTTTTATGCACTGTTGCCGGACTACCGTAGGAGATTTATAAATGTTTGACAGGTGTGATGTAAACATAGGGGTTCACCCAGGGAGACAGGACATGTGCTGGGAGACTGCTGGTGTCCAGGGAGACAGGGCAAGTGCTGGGAGACTGCTCTTACCCAGGGAGACAGGGCAAGTGCTGGGAGACTGCTCTTACCCAGGGAGACAGGGCAAGTGCTGGGAGACTGCTCTTACCCAGGGAGACAGGGCAAGTGCTGGGAGACTGCTCTTACCCAGGGAGACAGGGCAAGTGCTGGGAGACTGCTGGTGTCCAGGGAGACAGGGCAAGTGCTGGGAGACTGCTCTTACCCAGGGAGACAGGGCAAGTGCTGGGAGACTGCTCTTACCCAGGGAGACAGGGCATTTCTTCACTGTGGTATTGTAGTAATATGCTAACCATTGTATAACTGTATTATTGCCAAGGAAACAGTCCTGACTCATCCAACCCATTGCCAGATTCCATCTGTAATTGGAATGGTTTGAGTTGTGTATGCAATTATTGCCCATGTTATGAAAACGTAGTACACCGTGATTCCACTTTTGCTGTGGTCATCCCTTTCTCTCTACTACAGCGGGATTATAAACCCAGCAACTCAGGAGGCAGCCAGACAGGACTGTGTGTGTGGGGTTGCGATGAAGAACAGGGATTTCCTTTAATATTAGAAAATGACTTTTATGGTGCTGTACAGATAACCTCTATCTCTCATCAGATAAAGAAAAGCATAGACATTATCATGGACTATTTCGAACACAAACACCTTTGAGTCTAGCCAGGAAGGTTCTGCTTGGTCTGTTGACCTCTTACAGTGCTTCCAATCAGCAGAGATAAAGAGATTCACCTCTCTTATCAGGGAAAGGACATTTGACCTAACGTTTATCCCAGATACCACTTACCCGGAACCAAGAGAGAGACATAATAATTAACCCCCCATGAACCGACTTCCACGCCGCACACTACACGATAGGAGTTCGCGAACCGAAAAGATTATTGTAATCTCATCGGAGAACGGAAAGAGGGAGAAACGCCTGCAGTCACTGCAACGCTAAACATGTATTCCGTGTAGCCTTTCACCTACATTCCGCAGGCAGAAAACACACCACGTCTAGCAAGCCGTGATGCATCAGGTGTAGCTATGGAAAGAGGGAAGGGACCCTTAAATGAATCAAATAAGTGTTGGTCCTGGCCCTCGGTCCAACAACCCAGTAAGGGAGCGCTTCCTGAGAAGGGTGAGAGGACGTGTCGTTTCAGAGAAGTCCTCAAGCTGCCAAGGGCTTCTCAATAGGCGTGGAAATGTAGGGTACTGAAAGGGATTAGGTTAAAGATTTATATTTATTTACACAACTGTGTTGACCTTCGGCGAACACAGGATATGTACTGTTAGAACTTTTTTCAACTCTGTTCAACCCTCCTTTTTAATAGTATTTTTTTCACATCGCTGGAACATTGACTGACTGTATTTCAGTTAATTAAAAGCAGTGACGGGCCTTCCCAGATGTTAAGAGCTCCTCCATCTAGAAAATAGTGTTGACGTTCGATGAATAGAGAAGGCCACCTGCTAACCAAACTTTTGGCCAAAAAGATGATTTGCATTCCTGCGGCCCGTTGCCTGGCATGATCAGTCCCAGCAATTCACAATCCCATCTACTGTTGAACACAGTGGATTCTCTCCAATCTAGCCTGTGCCCTCCCCTCTTGAGCATAGTACGGGCCCGCATGAATGAACTCCTCTATGGAACCCTGGGCCAGCACACTGGCCTCTCAGCGTAAACCAGCCGACCACATGAAAGGGAGGGGAAACAGTTGCCATACTGAGGGCAGATTAATACACTGCTCCCCTCCCCCTGCACGGGGACATTGTGCCCCCCCCCTCCTCCTCCTCTATGATCTGCAGCATGCAGTGAGTCAGAGGTGCCTTGACCCCCCCCCCCCCTCCTCCCACATCCACAACAACCCCCCTGGCCCCCCCCCGGAGCCCCTTACACTCTCTCTGGGTCACCAGGGAAAAGGGCTGTTTTGATTTCCGCCGTAAACCATGTCGTGACAAACGGTTTTTTTTGCTCGTTGTTTAACAGAAATGTTAAACATAAGCATTGGGACAAGGCATACAACTTCACACTCCATACAAACTTTTAGCTCCCGCCTTAATGTCTTTTTGTATTTAAATTACACTACCTTCGCATCAACATGTTAGCATGACAATCCCTTTTTCTTCAACACCCTAACCTGTCACATTTATTCATTTGGGTTCCCTCTATACTAGTGTGAAGTAAGGAGTTAGTATTATTGGGTGTGCTCAAGCCTTCGGCGAGAGCACAACCTTTGTTCTCTCACATATATATTTATTGTGAGAATGCTGTTAAGCATTCTCACTATTGTTTTCCTGTTTCTCTTTATTATTATATCAACTTCTTAGTTCTTCCGCCGTTTTTTGGCCTTTAACTAGTTCTGCATACTTTCACCGATTCCTACAATGTATGTATCAAAACGTTCAGCTCCTTCAGGAGATGTTGGCTATGACTTTTGGTATTTCTCACTTTTATACTTTTTAAGACATTAATGTTTTTGTGCAAATTATTCTCCCATTAAAAGTAATGGTAAATCCTTTCAAATCATTAAAAAGCTTCCTCCTCTTTCAAACGTAACTACTTCAGCATACTTTCAGCTAGAGACACCATTCAACCTTTAAAATGTTCACAAGACATTCAGCTATTCCCAAATGATTCAGCTTTTTCAAATATTCAGCCAATTTTGGTAGCCCAATTATGACCGTTTGAAATACATTAAAATGTTTGCTCCTTCTTGATTTTTATGAATGAGCAGCCAGCAGAGTCTGCTGGCTGCTCTTTTTCTGATATTCAACTAAATTGTCAAACAAATTCCTCTAACGTTCCTATAGTTTAACTTACAGAAACAAGTTATACCTTAAAATGTAGGAAAAATTGTCCTCTTTCAGCCAATGTAACTACTAAAGAGCTCACATTTACAGATTTTCAGCTATGAGCCTTGAAGCGAGAGCAGCCTTTCAAATTCTCTCACTAACTTCAATGGAGAGGTGGGTAAAATCCGTCAGAGAAAGCAGGAAGGAAGACGATTTCGAAACTTCCGGTAGACATATTTCTGACCGCACAGACATATAAAGGACATCTCTAGTTTCGGCAGAGTCTTGGGTCTCGGAAAATATCCTCATTTTATTGATTGGACGTGTAGTTTTGCGTCTAGGTCAACTTGTTTGAGGTGTGGATGCTAGGTAAATGTTCGTTATTCTCTCTGCCTAGCTCGTTAGCTATCACAGCTGCGCCATCGCCGTGGCAACCAAACAAACACGCACCAGGAAAGCAAAAGGAACACGTTTTTGAAACTGCAGGTAGAGTCGTATTTCTGACTGCACAGATATATAAAGAATATCTCTGGTTTCGGCAGAGTCTTGGGTCTCGGAAAATATCCTTATATTTTTGATTGGACGTACAGTTTTGCGTCTAGGTTATCTTGTTTGAGGTGTGGATTCTAGCTACATTTCTCTTATTCTCTGCCCTCAGCGCGTTAGCAGTCATAGCTGCACCATCACCGTACAGTAACGACAGACACGCACCACTCAGTCTCTCACACAGGTGATTGGTACGTTTACTTGACCATGAGAAACACGATTACTAGCAATTGTCGGTTTATGCCAATAATACGATTACTCCGTTTACATGTGTAATTAGTTATGCGATTACTCAATAAACACGTCTACATGATTCTTTTTTATTAATCGTTGTATGCTCCACCGACAAAACTTGCACCATCATCCTTCTGCAACAAAGTGTCGCCGTGTCTTCCTGTATCGGCCCTACTGCTGTATGTTTCATTCCATCAACACATTGAATCCAACTAAGAAAGCCGAGTAAACGCATAGGCTACATCTGCTACTGCTAATACTATCCCAACTATAATTTAATCTGTTAAAACGATAATATTCTTGTTATGACTAGCTAGCCTACTTCTTCTGTTTAACAGTTCAGCTTTCAGCTTCTCCCACATTGTAGGCTATTTTAGCTCTTAGCTTTGTTAGATGATGCAGTTCAGCTTCCACACTGCCTCTTTTGTGTGACTCACACATTTTTGAAATTCATTTCAGCTTGCGGGTATTTTCTCATTTCTCACTTTTATACTTTTTAAAATATTAAGGTTTTTGTGCAAATTATTCTCCCTTTAAAAGTAATGGTAAATCCTTTCAAATCATTGTTGGAATGCTGCTCCAGTCCCTTTCAAAAATACCTTTCGGTTGCTTTGAAGCTTCAGCTTATAACTTTCTACTAAATTTTCACTATTTTCAGCTTTTTTAGCATGGTCAGCTATCCCCATTCAGGTTTTCAGCATTCTCACTGCTGTTTCGCAGGAACAGCCGTTTCTAGTTATTATTATTTTTTTCTTTTTGCCCCCCTAAAACTCAGTCAATATTTGGCCTACATAGACAACGTAGGTGTCAAAAGTTTCGTCTTGGTAGCGATTGAGTTGCTTGTATTGGAATTTACGTTCCGTTGCATGGTTTGGGCTTAAGTTAAGTTTGTGTGGCAAAAAGTGAAGCTAACGGTGGCTAATTTGCTAGCCACAGTCATAGACGTTACTAACGTCACTACGTCACTAACGTCACGAAAACATGCGTGACTACCTTTGGCAGAACATTCGTTTCGCATCTGTTAACTTGGGGGATAGCTAGGCTAACTATAGCTTTACTGCAAGGCAGCTGCAGAAACGCCACAAGCAAAGAGGCCAGGGTGATAACTATTTACTCATTTTACTTTGTGATATGACACACAATTGTGATGTGTAATGTACAGTATAAGCTGATATTATTAAGGAAGTAAATCTACTTTCGGAAACAGTAGTCTACTATTTCACTGAAGTATTAGCATCTTGACATTAGCCTGTGTTGCCCGGGCAACACATACTACAGTGGTCTATGATGTAGCGTTATCTGTTTTCAATCGTTAAAATAAACATTCCTCACATATACATTTTCGTTGTAGGATTTATTATGACATTAGTAAACGATTTGTTGGTGAAATTACCATTACCTGTGGTTTCAAACCAGTGTAGCTCACTGCAACGCTGTAGCTTACGCGAGACACACTACAAAAACATCTACACTACACAGCTGTTTAGGAAGTCAAACGGCGACAGAACATGTTTGGCACTCCCCTTACTTAAATCAAAAGTCTATCTAACTACTAACCTGAACTTCATTGCCACAGCCTAAATGTTGTCAATCTGTTCATGAAAATAATTAATTTCAGCCTAAACCGTACAACGGAACGTTAAATCAAATTCAACCAACGCAATCGCTACCGAGACGAACACAGCAGTAGTCTAGTACTGTACCGTAGTAGTACAATTTACCGGGGCAGCTTCTCCACACAGGGCTATATCGCATTTTGCGTTGTTACTGACAATGATCGCTACCAGTGAGCTTTTTATGAATGAGCGATTTTCCACTAAATAAATGTCAAGCTTATTTACGTTTTGGGGGGCATATTTTCAGTTAGCAGATGGTACTGTTTGAATCGCGATTCCATCTTCTACTGCCGGTAACGTCGTAGAATAATCTTCAAAGGGGGTTCTTTATTAATGAATGAATGCAATGAGTAGGCTAAATGCATGAAAATATCACGAGAAGGGAAAAACTTAAAAGGACGTTTAAGTCGTAGAGATTAGGTCAATTTGTACACTGGTCTGCCAAATTTATTCGTTTTGATTCAACGATGAGGCTGCCTCTTGCAGGGGAAATGAGAAGACATCCATTTCATTCTACACTTCACTCGTATTTTCAGTTGTAAATGAGCAGCAAAAATAATAAGTATGCATTTTTATATAAAATACAGAAATATCAGTTGTAAAAATGTCATTAAAAAACGGACCCCTGTCCAACCGACGCAAGCAAGCACACCCTACAATTTCCCCAGAAATTGTACCCTCTCTAGTTGTGAGAATGCTGTTAAGCATTCTCACTATTGTTTTCCTGTTTCTCTTTATTATTGTGAGAATGCTGTTAAGCATTCTCACTATTGTTTTCCTGTTTCTCTTTATTATTATTATTATTATATCAACTTCTTAGTTCTTCCGCCGTTTTTTGGCCTTTAACTCGTTCTGCATACTTTCACCGATTCCTACAATTTAGGTATCAAAACGTTCAGCTCCTTCAGGAGATGATGGCTATGACTTTTGGTATTTCTCACTTTTATACTTTTTAAGACATTAAGGTTTTTGTGCAAATTATTCTCCCATTAAAAGTAATGGTAAATCCTTTCAAATCATTAAAAAGCTTCCTCCTCTTTCAAACGTAACTACTTCAGCTTACTTTCAGCTAGAGACACCATTCAACCTTTAAAATGTTCACAAGACATTCAGCTATTCCCAAATGATTCAGCTTTTTCAAATGTTCAGCCAATTTTGAATTATGACAGTTTGAAATACATTAAAATGTTTGCTCCTTCTTGATTTTTATGAATGAGCAGCAAGCAGAGTGCCACTCTGCTTGCTGCTCTTTTTCTGATATTCAACTAATTTGTCAAACAAATTCCTCTAACGTTCATATAGTTTAACTTACAGAAACAAGTTATACCTTAAAATGTAGGAAACATTGTCCTCTTTCAGCCAATGTAACTACTAAAGAGCTCACATTTACAGATTTTCAGCTATGAGCCTTGAAGAGAGAGCAGCCTTTCAAATTCTCTCACTAACTTCAATGGAGAGGTGAGTAAAATCAGTCAGAGAAAGCAAGAAGGAACAAGATTTTGAAACTGCCGATAGAGTCGTATTTCTGACCGCACAGACATATAAAGGACATCACTGGTTTCGGCAGAGTCTTGGGTCTCGGAAAATATCCTTATATTTTGGATTGGACGTATAGTTTTGCGTCTAGGTCAACTTGTTTGAGGTGTGGATGCTAGGTAAATGTTCGTTTTTCTCTCTGCCTAGCTCGTTAGCTATCACAGCTGCGCCATCACCGTGGCAACCAAACAAACAAGCACCAGGAAAGCAAAAGGAACACGTTTTTGAAACTGCAGGTAGAGTCGTATTTCTGACTGCACAGACATATAAAGAATATCTCTGGTTTCGGCAGAGTCTTGGGTCTCGGAAAATATCCTTATATTTTGGATTGGATGTACAGTTTTGCGTCTAGGTTATCTTGTTTGAGGTGTGGATTCTAGCTACATTTCTCTTATTCTCTGCCCTCAGCGCGTTAGCAATCATAGCTGCACCATCACTGTAACAGACACGCACCAGTCAGTCTCTCACACAGGTGATTGGTACGTTTACTTGACCATGAGAAACACGATTACTAGCAATTGTCGGTTTATGCCAATAATACGATTACTCCGTTTACATGTGTAATTAGTTATGCGATTACTCAATAAACGCGTCTACATGATTCTTTTTTATTAATCGTTGTATGCTCCACGGACAAAACTTGCACCATCATCCTTCTGCAACAAAGTGTCGCCGTGTCTTCCTGTATCGGCCCTACTGCTGTATGTTTCATTCCATCAACACATTGAATCCAACTAAGAAAGCCGAGTAAACGCATAGGCTACATCTGCTACTGCTAATACTATCCCAACTATAATTTAATCTGTTAAAACGATAATATTCTTGTTACGACTAGCTAGCCTACTTTTTCTTCTGTTTAGCAGTTCAGCTTTCAGCTTCTCCCACATTGTAGGCTATTTTAGCTCTTAGCCTTGTTAAGATGATGCAGTTCAGCTTCCACACTGCCTCTTTTGTGTCACTCACACATTTTTGAAATTCATTTCAGCTTGCGGGTATTTTCTCATTTCTCACTTTTATACTTTTTAAAATATAAAGGGTTTTGTGCAAATTATTCTCCCTTTAAAAGTAATGGTAAATCCTTTCAAATCATTGTTGGAATGCTGCTCCAGCCCCTTTCAAAAATACCTTTCGGTTGCTTTGAAGCTTCAGCTTATAACTTTCTACTAAATTTTCACTATTTTCAGCTTTTTTAGCATGGTCAGCTATCCCCATTCAGGTTTTCAGCATTCTCACTGCTGTTTCGCAGGAACAGCCTTTTCTAGTTATTATTATTATATCAACTTCTTAGTTCTTCCGCCGTTTTTTGGCCTTTAACTCGTTCTGCATACTTTCACCGATTCCTACAATTTAGGTATCAAAACGTTCAGCTCCTTCAGGAGATGATGGCTATGACTTTTGTTATTTCTCACTTTTATACTTTTTAAGACATTAAGGTTTTTGTGCAAATTATTCTCCCATTAAAAGTAATGGTAAATCCTTTCAAATCATTAAAAAGCTTCCTCCTCTTTCAAACGTAACTACTTCAGCATACTTTCAGCTAGAGACACCATTCAACCTTTAAAATGTTCACAAGACATTCAGCTATTCCCAAATGATTCAGCTTTTTCAAATATTCAGCCAATTTTGAATTATGACAGTTTGAAATACATTAAAATGTTTGCTCCTTCTCGATTTTTATGAATGAGCAGCCTGCAGAGTGGCACACTCTGCTGGCTGCTCTTTTTCTGATATTCAACTAAATTGTCAAACAAATTCCTCTAACGTTCATATAGTTTAACTTACAGAAACAAGTTATACCTTAAAATGTAGGAAAAATTGTCCTCTTTCAGCCAATGTAACTACTAAAGAGCTCACATTTACAGATTTTCAGCTATGAGCCTTGAAGCGAGAGCAGCCTTTCAAATTCTCTCACTAACTTCAATGGAGAGGTGAGTAAAATCAGTCAGAGAAAGCAAGAAGGAACAAGATTTTGAAACTGCCGATAAAGTCGTATTTCTGACCGCACAGACATATAAAGGACATATCTGGTTTCGGCAGAGTCTTGGGTCTCGGAAAATATCCTTATATTTTGGATTGGACGTATAGTTTTGCGTCTAGGTCAACTTGTTTGAGGTGTGGATGCTAGGTAAATGTTCGTTTTTCTCTCTGCCTAGCTCGTTAGCTATCACAGCTGCGCCGTCACCGTGGCAACCAAACAAACAAGCACCAGGAAAGCAAAAGGAACACGTTTTTGAAACTGCAGGTAGAGTCGTATTTCTGACTGCACAGACATATAAAGAATATCTCTGGTTTCGGCAGAGTCTTGGGTCTCGGAAAATATCCTTATATTTTGGATTGGACGTACAGTTTTGCGTCTAGGTTATCTTGTTTGAGGTGTGGATTCTAGCTACATTTCTCTTATTCTCTGCCCTCAGCGCGTTAGCAATCATAGCTGCACCATCACCGTAACGACAGACACGCACCACTCAGTCTCTCACACAGGTGATTGGTACGTTTACTTGACCATGAGAAACACGATTACTAGCAATTGTCGGTTTATGCCAATAATACGATTACTCCGTTTACATGTGTAATTAGTTATGCGATTACTCAATAAACGCGTCTACATGATTCTTTTTTATTAATCGTTGTATGCTCCACGGACAAAACTTGCACCATCATCCTTCTGCAACAAAGTGTCGCCGTGTCTTCCTGTATCGGCTCTACTGCTGTATGTTTCATTCCATCAACACATTGAATCCTACTAAGAAAGCCGAGTAAACGCACTCAATGGTAGGCTACATCTGCTACTGCTATTACTATCCCAACTATAATTTCAGCTGTTAAAACGATAATATTCTTGTTCCGACTAGCTAGCCTACTTCTTCTGTTTAACAGTTCAGCTTTCAGCTTCTCCCGCATTGTAGGCTATTTTAGCTCTTAGCTTTGTTAAGATGATGCAGTTCAGCTTCCACACTGCCTCTTTTGTGTGACTCACACATTTTTGAAATTCATTTCAGCTTGCGGGTATTTTCTAATTTCTCACTTTTATACTTTTTAAAATATTAAGGTTTTTGTGCAAATTATTCTCCCTTTAAAAGTAATGGTAAATCCTTTCAAATCATTGTTGGAATGCTGCTCCAGTCCCTTTCAAAAATACCTTTCGGTTGCTTTGAAGCTTCAGCTTATAACTTTCTACTAAATTTTCACTATTTTCAGCTTTTTTTAGCATGGTCAGCTATCCCCATTCAGGTTTTCAGCATTCTCACTGCTGTTTCGCAGGAACAGCCGTTTCTAGTTATTGTGAGAATGCTGTTCAGCATTCTCACTATTGTTTTTCAACTTCTTAGTTCTTCCGCCGTTTTTTGGCCTTTAACTAGTTCTGCATACTTTCACCGATTCCTACAATTTATGTATCAAAACGTTCAGCTCCTTCAGGAGATGTTGGCTATGACTTTTGGTATTTCTCACCTTTATACTTTTTAAGACATTAAGGTTTTTGTGCAAATTATTCTCCCATTAAAAGTAATGGTAAATCCTTTCAAATCATTAAAAAGCTTCCTCCTCTTTCAAACGTAACTACTTCAGCATACTTTCAGCTAGAGACACCATTCAACCTTTAAAATGTTCACAAGACATTCAGCTATTCCCAAATGATTCAGCTTTTTCAAATATTCAGCCAATTTTGAATTATGACAGTTTGAAATACATTAAAATGTTTGCTCCTTCTTGATTTTTATGAATGAGCAGCAAGCAGAGTGGCACACTCTGCTGGCTGCTCTTTTTCTGATATTCAACTAATTTGTCAAACAAATTCCTCTAACGTTCATATAGTTTAACTTACAGAAACAAGTTATACCTTAAAATGTAGGAAAAAGTGTCCTCTTTCAGCCAATGTAACTACTAAAGAGCTCACATTTACAGATTTTCAGCTATGAGCCTTGAAGCGAGAGCAGCCTTTCAAATTCTCTCACTAACTTCAATGGAGAGGTGAGTAAAATCAGTCAGAGAAAGCAAGAAGGAACAAGATTTTGAAACTGCCGATAGAGTCGTATTTCTGACCGCACAGACATATAAAGGATATCTCTGGTTTCGGCAGAGTCTTGGGTCTCGGAAAATATCCTTATATTTTGGATTGGACGTATAGTTTTGCGTCTAGGTCAACTTGTTTGAGGTGTGGATGCTAGGTAAATGTTCGTTTTTCTCTCTGCCTAGCTCGTTAGCTATCACAGCTGCGCCATCACCGTGGCAACCAAACAAACACGCACCAGGAAAGCAAAAGGAACACGTTTTTGAAACTTCAGGTAGAGTCGTATTTCTGACTGCACAGACATATAAAGAATATCTCTGGTTTCGGCAAAGTCTTGGGTCTCGGAAAATATCCTTAGATTTTGGATTGGACGTACAGTTTTGCGTCTAGGTTAACTTGTTTGAGGTGTGGATTGTAGCTACATTTCTGTTATTCTCTGCCCTCAGCGCGTTAGCAATCATAGCTACACCATCACCGTGGCATCGACAGACACGCACCACTCAGTCTCTCACACAGGTGATTGGTTGAATCCTACTAAGAAAGCCGACTAAACGCACTCAATGGTAGGCTACATCTGCTACTGCTATTACTATCCCAACTATAATTTCAGCTGTTAAAACGATAATATTCTTGTTCCGACTAGCTAGCCTACTTCTTCTGTTTAACAGTTCAGCTTTCAGCTTCTCCCGCATTGTAGGCTATTTTAGCTCTTAGCTTTGTTAAGATGATGCAGTTCAGCTTCCACACTGCCTCTTTTGTGTCACTCACACATTTTTGAAATTCATTTCAGCTTGCGGGTATTTTCTCATTTCTCACTTTTATACTTTTTAAAATATAAAGGTTTTTGTGCAAATTATTCTCCCTTTAAAAGTAATGGTAAATCCTTTCAAATCATTGTTGGAATGCTGCTCCAGCCCCTTTCAAAAATACCTTTCGGTTGCTTTGAAGCTTCAGCTTATAACTTTCTACTAAATTTTCACTATTTTCAGCTTTTTTAGCATGGTCAGCTATCCCCATTCAGGTTTTCAGCATTCTCACTGCTGTTTCGCAGGAACAGCCGTTTCTAGTTATTCTTTTTGCCCCCCTAAAACTCAGTCAATATTTGGCCTACATAGACAACGTAGGTGTCAAAAGTTTCGTCTTGGTAGCGATTGAGTTGCTTTTATTGGAATTTACGTTCCGTTGCATGGTTTAGGCTGAAGTTAAGTTTTTGTGGCGAAAAGTGAAGCTAACGGTGGCTAATTTGCTAGCCACAGTCACTGACGTTACTAACGTCACTACGTCACTAACGTCACGAAAACTCGCGTGACTACCTCTAGCAGAACATTAGTTTAGCAGCTCGTTAACTTCTGGGAGATAGCTAAGCTAACTGCTTTACTGCAAGGCAGCTGCAGAAACGCCACAAGCAAAGAGGCCAGGGTGATAACTATTTACTCATTTTACTTTGTGATATGACACACAATTGTGACGTGTAATGTACAATGCAAGCTGATTTTATTAAGGAAGTACATCTACTTTCGGAAACAGTCTACTATGTCACTGAAGTATTAGCATCATGACATTAGCCTCTGTTGCCCGGGCAACACATACTACAGTGGTCTATGATGCATCTGTTTTCAATCGTTAAAATAAACATTCCTCACAAATACATTTTCGTTGTAGGATTTATTATGACATTACATTACAAGTAAACGATTTGTGGGTGAAATTATCATTACCTGTGGTTTCAAACCAGTGTTGCTCACTGAAACGCTGTAGCCTACGCGAGACACTACAAAAACAGTACACAGCTGTAGGAAGTCAAACGGCGACAGAACATGTTCGGCACTCCCTTACTTAAATCAAAAATCTAACTACTAACCTTAACTTCATTGCCATAGCCTAAACTTTGTCAATCTGTTCATGAAAATAATTAATTTCAGCCTAAACCGTACAACGGAACGTTAAATCAAATTCAACCAACGCAATCGCTACCAAGACGAACACAGCAGTAGTGTACTGTACTGTAGTAGTACAATTTACCGGGGCAGCTTCTCCACACAGGGCTATATCGCACTTGGCGTTGTTACTGACAATGATCGCTACCAGTGAGCTTTTTATGAAAGCGATTTTCCACTAAATAAATGTCAAGCTTATTTACGTTTTTGGGGGCATACTTTCAGTTAGCAGATGGTACTGTTTGAATTGCGATTCCATCTTCTACTGCCGGTAACGTCGTACAATAATCTTCAAAGGGGGTTCTTTATTCATGAATGAATGCAATATGAGTAGGCTAAATTCCTTAAAATATCACGAGAAGGGAAAAACTTAAAAGGACGTTTAAGTCATAGAGATTAGGTCAATGTTTACACCGGTCTGCCAAATTTATTCGTTTTGATTCAACGATGAGGCTGCCTCTTGCAGGTGAAATGAGAAGACATCTATTTCATTCTACACTTAACTCGTATTTTGAGTTGTAAATGAGCAGCAAAAAAAAGATGCTTTCAAATCTATGTAATTTTTATAAATAATAAGTAGGCCCTATGCATTTTTATATAAAATATACAGAAATATCAAAAAAAATGTTGTAAAAATGTCTTTAACCCTTGTGTTATCTTCGGGTCATTCTGACCCATCAGTCATTGTGACCCACCGTCGTATTGCGACAGATTTACTGCATACAAAGACAAAGTGAAGCATTTTCTTTTAACAGCTAGGCTGTCTCAGACCCCCCACATTGCAAAGGTTAAAAGAAAATTATTTTAATTTGTTTTTGTATTGGGTAAAATTGGGTAAACACAACGATGGTTCATTATGAACCTTTGGGTCATGTGACCCGAAGGCAGCACGAGGGTTAAAAAACGGACCCCTGTGCAACCAACGCAAGCAAGCACACCCTACAATTTCCCAAGAAATTGTACCCTCTCTAGTTCTTAGTATTATCCTTTCTTCCACAGTGTGGCTTCAGACAGAGTCCAGCACCGCGTGGCTTCAGACAGAGTCCAGCACCGCGTGGTTTCAGACAGAGTCCAGCACCGCGTGGTTTCAGACAGAGTCCAGCACCGCGTGGTTTCAGACAGAGTCCAGCACCGCGTGGTTTCAGACAGAGTCCAGCACCGCGTGGCTTCAGACAGAGTCCAGCAGCAGTTCAGTCGCTGGCGTGCTGGGGCAGAGGAGATGTCAGCTGTGTGTGTTATTCACAGCACAGCAAAATGGTTAGCTTGTGATCCTGATTGAGAAAACAGACAGGCAGAGGCTCCTTCCTCTCATTCAGCTGCTGTGCTGTGCAGGCAGAGGGTCCTCCTGAGATCAGCTGCTGTGCTGTGCGGGCAGAGGGTCCTCCTGAGATCAGCTGCTGTGCGGGCAGAGGGTCCTCCTGAGATCAGCTGCTGTGCTGTGCGGGCAGAGGGTCCTCCTGAGATCAGCCACTGTGCTGTGCGGGCAGAGGGTCCTCCTGGGATCAGTCACTGTGTTGTGCAGGCAGAGGGTCCTCCTGAGATCAGCTGCTGTGCTGTGCGGGCAGAGGGTCCTCCTGAGATCAGCCACTGTGCTGTGCGGGCAGAGGGTCCTCCTGGGATCAGCCACTGTGTTGTGCAGGCAGAGGGTCCTCCTGGGATCAGCCACTGTGCTGTGCGGGCAGAGGGTCCTCCTGAGATCAGCTGCTGTGCTGTGCGGGCAGAGGGTCCTCCTGAGATCAGCTGCTGTGCTGTGCAGGCAGAGGGTCCTCCTGAGATCAGCCACTGTGCTGTGCAGGCAGAGGGTCCTCCTGATAACAGCTGCGGCTGTTCCTGTGGCTTCTCATTTGCAAAGCAAAACTTACGTCAGCACATTTGTGTATATTACATTTACATTTATGCATTTAGCAGACGCTTTTATCCAAAGTGACTTCCAAAAGAGAGCTTTACAAAAGTGCATAGGTCACTGATCATAACAACGCCAACCCCAAACATTGCGGATAGCCAAAACTAAGTAAGTCCCAAAGGGTAGAACCATAAGAGCATGTAATTAAACAACTTACAATTGAACAACATGAACCAAGTGAAAGGGTGTACCTGTGGAAAAAAGCAAGCAACAAAAATATATTACACAGCAAGTACAATAGTTTTAAGTCAGTTAAGTCTCTCAATAAGAGTCATTGTAATCCTGGAGGAAATTTACTAATTAAAAAACATGTTTTTATAATCAAAATATTGGATGGTAAAGGAAAATTTGAAAATATGTGATTATATTAGCAAAAACAAATAATACAATATATAATTGTATTTAAATAGTTGCCAAAAATATTTGACCTTATTTCGTTTTTTTCAATATGCTATGATTTTTTTGTAACTGACTGCGTCATAAATTAAGGTTGATAAACAATAAAAACTGTGTGCAATGGCACCAAAGGTTTTCGTACGCAGAGCTGCTCAGTGTACATACAGAGACATGACCCTATCAAGACAACTAAAACTAATCTTTGATCTCCAAAAACTAAATGCTTGTTCAGACCGTGAAGATTGTCTGACTCAATTCATCCGCCAGAAGAAAAAAATCCTGTAGGTTTTCCCACCAACGAATTTTCTCAAGTATCGTAGTGATTACGTTTGAACCATTCACGTGTTAAATGAGATCAGCTCTTTTAGAGGAATCCTGTTTAAAAGCCTCGGTCCCTGAACATTGTCTATTGTTCAGCAGGGTATTTCCCTCTCCTGCCACCCCTGTGTACACTACAGGACTTTTCTACTTTTTTCTCTGCCCCTCAGTTTATTTTCAAAGTGTCAATTTGCAGTCAGTCCACAGTGCCGGTGAAATTGTATCTAATAAAAATGTTTTGCAGTTTACTTTATTCATCTCTCCACATATGGTTCCCTGTGTTTGTCTTTTGTGGGTGGGCCTAGGAACGGGGGCTTGGTGGGGTGGGCCTTGGGGCAGGGGTTGGGTGGGGGATGGGCCGTGGTGTGTGTGTGGGTCTGGGGGTGGGGTGCCCTTGGGTCTGGGGGCTAGGGGGGGTGGGGTCCACACAGCTCAATCAGAGACCCTGGGACAAGCCCACCCTCTGGGTCACATGATGTGTGATATGACGGAGCTGCTGCCAGGCCCGGAGGGAGAGTGCAACAACCAATCCCTGTGAGGCTGTGAGGGTGTGAGGCTGTGAGACTGCGAGTCTGTGAGACTGCGAGTCTGTGAGGGTGTGAGGCTGTGAGACTGTGAGACTGAGACTGTGAGGCTGGGAGACTGTGAGGCTGGGAGACTGTGAGGCTGGGAGACTGTGAGACTGAGGCTGTGAGGCTGTGAGGCTGCGAGGCTGTGAGACTGTGAGGCTGTGAGACTGTGAGGCTGGGAGACTGAGACTGTGAGACTGCGAGGCTGTGAGACTGAGGCTGCGAGGCTGTGAGGCTGCGAATCTGTGAGGTTGTGAGTCTGCGAGGCTGTGAGGCTGCGAATCTGTGAGGCTGTGAGACTGCTGTGAAGCTGTGAGACTGTGAGGCTGTGAGGTTGCGAGGCTGTGAGACTGTGAGGCTGGGAGACTGTGAGGCTGTGAGGCTGTGAGACTGTGAGGCTGTGAGACTGCGAATCTGTGAGGCTGTGAGACTGTGAAGCTGTGAGGTTGTGAGGCTGCAAATCTGTGAGGCTGTGAAGCTGTGAGGCTGCGAGTCTGCGAGGCTGTGAAGCTGTGAAGCTGTGAGGCTGCCAGGCTGTGAGGCTGTGAGACTACTGTGAGGCTGTAAGGCTGCAAGGCTGGGAGACTATGAGGCTGCCAGGCTGCATGGCTGTGAGGCTATGAGGCTGTGTGGCTCTGAGGCTGTGAGGCTCTGAGGCTGTGAGACTATGAGGCTGCGAGGCTGTGTGGCTCTGAGGCTGTGAGGCTGGGACTCGCAGGCGCGCGCACACACGCTTCCCTGGCTGCAGAATGTGGGGTGTTCACTTCAGAGAGCCGCTGAAAGACCGAGTCTGACCCCACATGTCTCTTCCAATCAGCGTAAGAAGAAGCACCTGTGCTCCGCAGACGGTCGCCTGATGACTGGAACTGCCTCTTCATGAGAAGCAGACTTGTTTTAAACAACTTGTTTTATGAAGTTAATCCAACACAAAATCAGATCATTTTTTTGCTGCGTGTGTTAAATGGAATATTTCTTTTTTCCATTTTCACTTTCGCACAATGCTTACTCAGCATTGCTCTGTCCTCAATGTTTCTTGAGAACAAGCAGCTGAATCACCTGCTTCCATGTTCTGGGTGATGTTCTGGACACCTGTATTGTTGAATCCCCCCTGAGCGCCAGCTGCCTGCCAGAGACTGAGTGTGTGTAGCCGGTGTGTATCGGTTTAAACTCACTCCTCAAGTATGTAAACAGGCCACCCACGTCAACGAATAGCTAGTTTTTCTTTGGCGTAGCTGGTAGTGGTCGTGCTTGGGAAATCCGAGGTGGCGTGTTCGACCCCAGTGAGGGACGAACATCGGCCCGTATATCTCTGACGGAGCGGGGCCACGTCTGTTACACGTGCAACATGACTCAGGGCTGGGGAGAACCTTTGTTTACTTGGTTCAGGAGACTCCGAAACACAACATAGTACCAGGGCTTAGACGAAACAAATGACACGTTTTATAAAAGGATTCAATGTTTTGACAGAAGGGTATGTTTAATGATGGACAAGAACAGGTAAATGCTCCTTACGATGGTCTCCAGGGCACAGCTGTGAAATTATGAAATCTTTGGTTTAGTGCAATGTAGGATTCTTAAACACATTTGTTCTGGTGAGCTTCTGACTTTACCCTCATACACGTCTATCTGTTTTGTACATCCAATGGTGTACCCAGATCTCCAGATCTTCCAGATCTCCAAGATCTCAACATCTCCCACCCCCTCAGGCCCCCCAGTTCCCCAGGCCCACCCCATCCCAGCTCCCTCTCACTAGTCCAGGACGGAGGGAGGAGGAGCAGTACAAACCGAGGGAGCAAAGTCACACCATCCTTCTCGGAGAATGTCTGCTTTCTTCTAAGCTGTCTGCCCCTCTGTTACGTGTGCCCCTGCAGTCAGACATGTTGTGAGCCTGCTCTAGCCTGGCCTTCATACGCAACACCTTCCACTGTCAGTACTCCAGAAGGCACAGTAGGCTACACCACAACGGCACGTCGACCCTGTGGGATTTGTAACAACAAAGCATAGTACAGCACAGAGTTCTCATAGTAGGTTTGGTACACAGAAAACAGTGTTTTACAAAACAGTAAAAATAAAGGGGGGTCTCCATCCGGCATTCATCACGTTGATTTATCATCAGGACCACGAGACAGGCGGCAGATTTCCTGCCAGATCAGAAAACAAATCCACCTGGTTTGTTTCCGTGTGTCAGCTCTGCAGGCCAGAGTTAAATTAAAAAGCACTATTGTCTGTCAGCGACTGGCTCGTCTGGATGTCCAGACGAGAGCATCCTTCCTGGCGAAACTGGATGATGAACTTATTTTCCGATGGAGGTGAGCTGTAATTCAGTTCGTGTTTCTGCCCTTTGGATCAAAGAAGAAAAAAACGCAATTTCCTTCGTCTATCTTCATCACTGACACAGTAGCCAAGTGAAACATTGCATCAAAATGTGTGTAGTTGCCTGTGATAGATCAGGTTAAAGTCAAATGGTTCTGCCATTGCTAAAGGGAGCTAACAGGAATCCAAGCTTGATCCTCCGTGTTGTTTTAGGCAGAGGACTACGGGACAGCTGTATTGAAAACAAAACCAAGTTTTGCATGATGGCGCTTCCATCAATCTGGACGTGTACCTAAGCAGGCTGGGTTTTAGAGAAACACACCTAATCTCTCAAGGGCGATCGCACCACCAGTTACGCCTGCCTATCCGCTCTTCTCCTCTCACAAACAAGAAAAGAAACGTTTGTTTTGGAAGTCCAGCTCATGAGAAAACAAATAGAGTCGTCACAGCTGTCAGTTAGGCCTCCTCATTAACCCTCAGACTCTTGTTAACTTCTGCTATGAAATTTCATTTCTTCCACCAAAGAAATGGAAACATTTGAAAACTCATCAGCTTTACAATCCTACGGGAGTGGTAAATGGACCCGTAGATTCCTCTCAAGTGCAATTAAACAGTCTGCACGATAGATCTCAGCCTGCATAGAAACATCTGTCTGGATAAGTCACTGTCAAACTAGCAGTTTCCTTGCTTATGGAATCTGTCAACAAAATGACCCCACTGTTGCTGGATGTCCAGAAAGAGAGAGAGAGAGACAAGAGAAGAGAGAGAAGAGGATCGCAAAGAGGCAAGAAAGGTCCACGAAAGATCAGATAGAGAAAAAAGAGTTTCAGAGAGAGTGAGAGAGAGAAAGGATTTTGAAAATATATATAAAGTGAGTTAGCCTTTATCTTTAACTTGGATGTGAGGTAAACACAAGGTAAAGATAAACTAAACAGAAAACATACATCAAATCTAACGGTGACAAGCTGACTTGGATGAGTCATCGGGATCGGTGATGTCATGGGCCCCAGTTGAGAAACGGCCCCTGCAAAGTTCAATGTGCTGCGTCTCCCTTGGCAACCAGTTTGCTCTAGTCACCCATCTGGTCAGAGGCACAGCACGCAGGTCAGCCGCTTCTGTGACCAGCAGGCAACAGGTAGCGCTTTCCTGCTACTGCTGCTGAGAGAGAACACTGAAGGGTAATCTCTCTAGCACACACACTCTCAGAGAGACACTGTGGAAACTTGGCTCCGCTCGTCCAACCTTCCTGTAGGAACTGTAAAAGGTAACCTGCTGTTTTAATGAAGGCTTTCACGTTTGCAAAAAAATGATATTTCCCTGAGGTAATTTTTTTCTCTCTTCTATTTCTCTCTCACTCTGTTTTACACACAGTTGAGTCGTAGGGTAAGGTACAGTAGAAAGAGTTTTATGGCTTCTCAAGTACTCTGACAAATTGATCGTTCATGGATAATTTTTATTATGCTTTATCTATTTAACATAGCAGATGCTTTACATATGAAATATCTAAATTCATACAAACTTTTGACCTTTTCTGGGCCGAGCATAAAAATATAAGATTCACTAAGAACCAAAGACGATTAGGTTAGGATTATTAGTTAATTGAGGTCTATTCTTTTATGGGTGAGTCAAAAAACTTCCCCTTAATACACAAAAAACTTTGTATGATTAATGTTGTTACTTTTACATTGTATTTTATTCTATTATTAGATGCTTTAATCCAAAGCAACATTCAAATAATGTATAGAAATGTACAGCCAAAAGTCAGTGATCAGAAGGAAAAAGTTCTGATAGTATTTTGGCGGTCAGAGTTGAGGAACGTTATGTGTTTAGTTACCAGGCACAGTGCAAAGCCATCACATCTTAGCCACCAGGCTCAATGACAACTTCTCAACTGCAGTCTTACATGCATGGTGGTTCATGGTGCCGTTCCTTATCTGGCGCGTGAGCGAGGTTCTGGTCTTGGGACCAGCGCTCAGCTGAAACCCGAGGACGGGCGGTGGGATGAAAATTGATTTAATCTGTATCCTGTTTTCTCTCTCTCGTTTTGTTTTTAATCTATATCTGTAAATTTAAGGCCTCTTTCATGCCATGCCGAAACCTGCACCATATAAAAGATGTTTTGAACATCTGTTTCTTTCTGGAGACATAAATAAATGAAAATGTTCTCTTACAAATGCGTATTTTCTTCATACTGTACATACTGAATGCAAATTATACTTTTACAATTTGGACAGATATATATGTAAAAAATGCTTTTTATTTACTGCAAAGTTTTTACCTTAAAACAATAATTTAAAAATATGTTTGTTTTCCAACTTTTTTTTATAAGTGAAATATATTGTTCTTTGGAGAGAGCTAACAAAATGATACAGAGGCTTCTATTTCCTGACAAAACACATGTCATAACTGTTAGTCCACAAGGCCACGCCATTCTAACTTCCTGGACATTTGTTGTCCAGACATTCTCAGGACGGAGAGACGTTTCTGTGGACTCGTGCCCCTGATTCTGTTCTTCACCTGTGCCGACGCTCCTTTACCCAGACGACAGACACTTCATTAGCAGAGCCCATTTAAGAGTTCTCCAGACAGATCTTCGCCCATAATGTTAAATCAGACCTTTAAGATCAGCCCTCCTCACTCACCTGCACTGCGCTGGCTCCAAGAAGCCAGACGAGCCCCGGGGCTCTTCTCCTTCTGGAACTCTCTGCACCTGGTATTTGTCAGGACGAGCCTCTGCTGTCCTCTCAGCTCATGAAAGGGAAACATTAAACGCCCAGTTAGGGACATCAAGCAGCCGATGTCGTTTAGGCCAGCTGCTGTGATTCAGGCTAGGGGGGAGCGTTTGAAACCGTACCCTGAACCCAGGCAACGCTCGTTTGCACAGACAATAACACTGGACAGGAGGAATTCACAATATACCTGGCAACTTTGTGCGTGTTGTTCTGTACTCCAGACTCAACATGAGTGGACGTCTTTACTGACCAATGAGAGCAGACGCGGTTTGTTTGGGCCTGATGCATCTGACACATCCGATACAGCCACCAGGAGGCCTACAGAACATGTCACGCCACAGTAGGCCTTCACTCCATATCATCATCCAACCTCATCCCCAGGTCACCCTACACTCCATCATCCCCTACATGCCAGATCATCATACCCTACTATTTACAAGTGTCCTGCTGAAAATAACTTTGTAGATGAGGAATAGATCTTTGTAAATGATCATGTGTGCAAAGTGTGCACACGCATTCCGATGCAGTTGCATCTGCCGTTCCTAAAACAGGACCCACGGTGAACACAGAGAGAGGGGGAGAAAGAGCAGGGGAGATTTGACACTTGGGGAGGTGTCAAGTGATGGCTGTGAACACAGAGGACGAGAGAAGGAGACAGAGGGAGGGGAGAGCAAGAGGAGGAGAGAGAGAGCGAGAGTGACACAGAGAGAATGAGAAAGAAAGAGAACGGGAAAGGAGAGGAAAATACACAGAAAAGAGAGAGAGAGAGAGAGAGAGAGAGAGAGAGAGAGAGAGAGAGAGAGAGAGAGAAAGAGAAGGCAGTGAAAGAAAGGGAGATAGAGAGAAAGGCACACAAATGTGGGCAGGCCGGGGGCTCTCTGGTGGCCGGAGCTGCAGGGAGTTCATTAATCTCCTCTATGCTGAACATCTGGGGAGGGGAAGAATGGGCCTTTCTCTTCTAAATTGTGGCCCGGCTTTACAAGGAGATTTTATTACTGCGCCAAGTTGACATTGGCTGTGTTGGCACGCTTGGCCACGAAAACCCCTCAGCTGGTTCATTCACAGGAGATCAATCAAAGCTGCCTGTCCCACCCCACCCTCACCCCCCACCTTACCCCACCCTCACCCCCCACCCTCACCCCCCACCTTACCCCACCCTCACCCCCCACCCTCACCCCCCACCTTACCCCCCACCTTACCCCACCCTCACCCCCCACCCTCACCCCCCACCTTACCCCACCCTCACCCCCCACCCTCACCCCCCACCTTACCCCACCCTCACCCCCCACCCTCACCCCCCACCCTCACCCCCCACCCTGACCCCCCACCCTCACCCCCCACCTTACCCCACCCTCACCCCCCACCCTCACCCCCCACCCTCACTCCCCACCTTACCCCACCCTCACCCCCCACCCTCACCCCCCACCTTACCCCACCCTGACCCCCCACCCTCACCCCCCACCTTACCCCCCCCTCACCCCCCACCCTCACCCCCCACCTTACCCCCCCCTGACCCCCCACCCTCACCCCCCACCTTACCCCCCCCTGACCCCCCACCCTCACCCCCCACCCTCACTCCCCACCTTACCCCACCCTCACCCCCCACCCTCACCCCCCACCTTACCCCACCCTGACCCCCTACCCTCACTCCCCACTTTACCCCACCCTCCCCCCCAGCCATGGGCTTCTGGGGAGACAGGAGGAGGGGGGGGACCCGGAGCCAGTCGAGTGTGACTGCTGTTATTCTAAAGCCTGGGGACTCTGCAGGTCAGCATTCCCCTGTCAGCTCACACCAGCCCCAGACCAAACTCTCTCTCTCTCTCTCTCTCTCTCTCTCTGTCCCTCTATCTCTCTCTCCCCGCCTGCTAGCATTCCCCTGCCAGCTCACACCAGCCCCAGACCAAAGTGCTCCATCTTTCCGCTCCCCACTCTCCCTATGTTCCCCCTCTCCTGGCACTGTCTTTCGCATAGCCCTTCAATCCCTCTCTATCTTTCTAATTACCCCTCCCCCGGTTCTGCTCTCTCTTTCCATTTCTGCCCTACTATCCTTTTCGTACTGTCCCATTTCCTCTACCCTCCCTCCCTCCCCACCCTCTCTCTCTCTCTCTGTCACACTTTCTCTTGCTCGCCCCGTTTCCATTCCATCATGCCTGGGATGCTGCTGCCATGGTAACTGCCGAGTCACTCCCTGCCTCATGCAGTCACCCAAGCTCTAATGTTATTGTCTCAGGCTCTCTCTCTCTCTCTCTCTCTCTGGCTGTCTCTACCGCTCTCCTTTCTTTTTTTGCCCCCTCTCCTTCTTTCTTCCTCTCGCTCTCTCTCGATCTACCTCCGTCTCCCCCTCTCTCCTCCATCCAGCATTATTGATTGCCTCCCCATCTCTGGTGTTCCTCTCTACACACAGTCCAGCTAGCGATCGGCTGTGTGGATCTTCAGGCAGCGGGGAGCAGAGCGGGCTGGCCGGGCAGGGGAGGAGCAGCGGCCGGCTCCTGGATGGGGAACGTCCCCACCACGGTGAAGCACTGTCTGAGCTACCAGCAGCTCCTCCACGATCACCCCTGGCTGCCGCGCTGGCTGCTGGACCAGAAGGTCTGTGTGTGTGTGTGTGTGTGTGTGTGGAGGGAGGGCGGGCACATGCTCAAACACATGACCTAGTCATGACAGCAGAGAGGCTGAGGGCTGGAGAGGAAAGAGGAAGAGAGAGGAAGAGGCACGGCCGAGAGAGATTCTCACTGTACTGCTCAACTTATGTAACCCTCTCAATGTGAAGAATACTCTTGTTCGACGCTGTACTCATCTTTGATGCTGAGGCTTTTTAATAATCTGTATTTATTATCAAGTCAATTCAGCGTAAAGGTTGGCTGAGGCCCCTCGTCGTTATAGTAACAGCAGCATGGATGGTAATTAAAGAAGATTCTGCTGAGTACATTAACGCACCTCAGTCCTGGGTCTGACAAGTTGCAGTCAGGCTCCGTGGCCTCCACTTTCCCAGACCAACCCCATTCATCTTGGAGAGTTTAGAGTTTAGTGCAATTTAGACTTTACTAGGCAAACTACTGTACAGCA
The DNA here is from genome assembly GCF_963692335.1 of Osmerus eperlanus. NCBI lineage: Eukaryota > Metazoa > Chordata > Actinopteri > Osmeriformes > Osmeridae > Osmerus > Osmerus eperlanus. Next base: position 2,389,468 of record NC_085023.1, on the reverse strand, counting down.
CTTATGTAATATGGATGTAATATTATATGTATTCCTTTGTATTTGATCCAGACTAGCATTGCTAGCAATATCAGAAAGCTCAATGCCACATTCTCAATACAGCACAGGACAATACAATTGACGTGTGTGGTCTAAATCAGTTTCCAATCACTCCTTACTGTACGTCAAGTGCATTTGATGAATTTACTAAATGGCCATGGATGTCTTCTTTTACGGCCATAAATACCGACTAAGAAGTTTAGAAAAATAACATTTTGGAGTGCGTAGGGATGCCTTAAGCCAATCAGAGAACAGCGGTTTCAAAACTCCAGCACAGTAGCCTATCGGTATCGGGCACAAAGATTTTGAAAATGCCCACTGTCCTGTCCTGAAACAACGCTGTAGTGAGACCCTGGTCTCAGACGAGACAACTCCTCCAGCCCTGAGCAGTGACCTGAGTCTGAAGACACTGACTGTGACAGCTCCTCCAGCCCTGAGCAGTGACCTGAGTCTGAAGACACTGACTGAGACAAACACCAGGCTGTCACGCAGTCTCACACAAGGGAAGAGTGATGGGAGGGATTTACTGAATGACGGTGTGATGTTGTTTCATGTGCAGAGCGCCTCAAGTCAAGAGTATCCAGAGTTTGTGAAAATTGTGGAAGTTGGTCCCAGAGACGGCCTTCAAAATGAAAAGGTAGATGTAACACCCTCATGGCCAGTTTGGCCACCATAATGACACACTTAGCAAGGCAGCAGTGGTGAATTATGTTGTTACATAACCATCATGCTTTTTTTATATCGTTTTGGAATGGAAATGAAAAAAATCTGAGATCGTCTCAAACATATGGATTTTTTTTTCTCCAAATGATTGGACCTTGGGCATATGTTTCAAATTTTCCACTCAAATAACGTATTGACCAAATGAACACAAAGTGAACTTGAAATCTCTGCAAGACATGACACCATTTCACCATATGGCTCACGTGCTGTTCCCTCGGTACACGTATAAGTCACAACTTTATCATTTCCATACCACCAGTCTGCTGGTGGATCAACATGCTGACAGATCACAAATCTGAGAGCCACACATTGTAATTGTAAGAAATATGTTTTGAAGAAGCTGACCCAGCAGGTGAGTGCAGTAAATTACTCTGATTGCGAAGACTGGGCAGCCGCAGCAGAACCTTCCAGATGTCCACTTCTCCCTGCCGTCTCCTGCAGAATCGAAACCCTGCACCTCCTTCTCCATTTCCTTGTTTTCCAGGAAATCGTTCCGACAGGAGTCAAAATCCAGCTGATAGACAAGCTGTCTCAAACAGGCCTGACCGCGATTGAGGCCACCAGCTTTGTGTCTTCAAAGTGGGTACCCCAGGTAATAAATCTTGTTTTGTGCGTCTGCAGAGTGCGCTGAGTGATTTAGGAGGATCTCATTGGTCTCTGCCACAGGGCCGCGGAGAGAGACCCGCTTCTCCAGAACAACCCGCTCGTCTGTTGGACACGCAGATGTTCAGGGTGGAAAAGCCCGGACATATTTATTCTCTCCGTTTTGTTTTCCAAGCATGCTATTTCATTCACCGCCGTAAAACATACTACCGCTCACCTCATGAAACAGATCAAAGTTGACGAGGTCATGTTTGCAGAGTTGAAATTGAGACGTATGACGTGAGAACGTGGCTGTATTTCTTGAGTTTATATCTGCTGAATATGAGGTCTCTGTGTGAAAGCCTCTCTGTGATGGCCGCTCAAGGCCACCTCGTCTCCATGAGCGACGCAATGTAAACACCGTTTGGTTTCCCTGTGATTGAGATGGCGGACCACAGCGAGGTCCTTCGAGGGATCCACAGAGATCGTCATGTTCGCTATCCGGTGCTGACGCCAAACATGCGAGGTTTCCAGGACGCTGTAAGAATTTTCTTACTATCCATGTATCATTATCTAAGAGATAATTCTTCATCATTCATGTCATCAATACCTCCCCTACTGCCTGTATGTACTAGGACTAGGAGAAGAGAGAGGATTGCAGCCCATATCCATAGATGTGCATGTAGCGTAGAAGGATATTTTTACATCCTTAGAACTCCGGTCAGCGTACTACTGTATCGTCTTCCATACCATCAGAGCCTTGATGAGCCAGTGTTCCCTTGCGTTTCACTCATGCATTTCCCCTCCCATCCTGTAGGTGGCAGCAGGGGCGACAGAGGTGGCCGTGTTTGGGTCGGCCTCGGAGACTTTCAGCAGGAAGAACATCAACTGTTCCATCGAGGAGAGCATGCAGAGGTTTGAAGAAGTCCTCAGCGCTGCCAAGCAGAAGCAGATCCCCGTGCGAGGGTAGGTCTGCTCCCGTGCTGGTTTAACCTTTGACCTCGGACGTGTGGCTGAGGTTGTGTGCAAACGACACTGGTGTGACGAGCTTTCCCATAACCTGGCTGGCAGTCGACACCCTCTGTGCTGTTGGCTGTCAGTAGGCTGAAGATGGACTTTAGTCAAATACAACAGAGCTTTCAATGGACTGAAAAGCCCAATTGAGACCACTGAAATCCAGACAGTCCTCTTCCTTCTAGCAGCAACATGCTTGGACTCCATCCCAAATCACATACTCGCTACTATTACTAGGTAGTGCAGCTGTTCTTGCAAATTACAAACTATACGATTGCATGCAGTATGCATACGAGTGGGACATACTAGCTCATCATAAACATACTATAATTTTTTTCTGGCACACTAAAGAGAATGGAAGTTTGGATATTGGAACATGTGTGTTCCCATGTCAAAAGTTGTCGGCTTTCATCTCCACATGTTAGTGACCCAACGCCTGATTTTCCCTCACTGATAAAAACCCCAGGCCTGAGCAAGATACTGTATTTAACCAATCAGATAATAACTGAAAGTTTGTTTTAAAAAGTAGAACTTTCTCAGGGTTGGATTCTTCCAGAAATAACACATGCATGAGCAAAGATCCAGATGTGCAGTTGCGGGTCATTCTACGTGTTGCTACGCCGACCGCGGAGCGCCCAGAGGCACAGTATAGAACCAAACAGGATGTGAGAGACGTTGAACAGTAGCTCCCGGTAAATCTACAGCCAAACAAATCGGCGTCGCTGTGGAAACGCATTATTACTCTGACACAGCCGTTCTGGCGAATGTGACTTAAGTACCGCTGTGCGAGCTGACGATGTAGAACTCTTTTTCCCCACGGGTCCAACTCGACTCCAGTGGAACCGCTGGTGGCGAACTGAAGTATCACGTAACGACTCGAGGCCCCTGGAGGAAGGTTTTCTATTTTTCGCATGCCGCAGCGCTACTGTGTTTCAGACGGTTTACGTTTCCTCACTACACATATGGAAAGGTCATTGTTTGACGTTCACCCAGCTGCACCGTTTCTCATCGGCACTGTCAACAGGACAAGGATCTTAGAGCTGGGAGCCTTCAGCACCTCCGTGCATGTCAAATGTGAAGTCTGGATCGTTCTGACACAACAGACTAACTCCTGTTAGACTCATACAAACCAGCTGATCCAGACATGAATCTGGTGGGCTTTTGACAAGAGGACAGGGTTGTAGTTGTGGAGCAACATAAAGTCATTGTAGCTAATGTTTTCTGGTGGTTACTCTGTTCTTCCAGATACGTATCCTGCGCCCTGGGGTGTCCATACGAGGGAAGCGTGGAGCCCTCTAAAGTCACTGAGGTGAGCATGAACAAGCAACCCTCTCTTGACTAGCCTGGAAGAAGAGGTGCTGATGCTTCCATTACATATCATGGGCAAACAGGTCATTAAAAAGCTTTCAATTCAGACAGGCCGTGCAATTATTCATTCATGCACTCACAAATCCAACTGTCCACGCATCCTTCCATTCATTCATTCATTCATTCATTCATTCATGTGTTAATTTACAAACACATCCATTCATCCATTCCTTCGTACATTTAAGTGCACAGTATCAGTGAAGTGTATCAGTGTATTGTGTTGTGTGTGTGTGTGTGTGTGTGTGTGTGTGCAGGTGGCCAGGAGGCTGTATGAGCTTGGTTGCTATGAGGTATCCCTGGGAGACACCATCGGCTTGGGAACCCCTGGCTCCATGAGGACGATGTTGACGAGTGTTCTCCAGGAGGTGCCCAGCTCCGCCCTGGCCGTCCACTGCCATGACACCTACGGTCAAGCCCTCGCTAACATCCTCACAGCGCTGCAGGTACAACCTGGGGAGCTAGCCTGGATGCTAACTGCTAATGAGATGAATGCTGTAGGCCGGATGCTAACTGCTAATGAGATGAATGCTGTAGGCTAAATGCTAAGAGATGTAGCCTAGTTGAAGGCTGGATGCTAACTGCTAATGAGATGAATGCTGTATGACTGAAGAGTTCACTTCATGAAAACTCACTGACTCGTGGTCCCTGAGCATCAGATAGGAGCTGGGATAAGTACTTTGTATTTACCGTTACACTTTATTTGTTTAGCTTTTAACAAAAGTGACAAACATGTTGTCACAAGTGCATGTTGAAAGTACAGCAGAAAATCTCAACTACATTATTGTATAGATCAGTGCAACAAAAAAACATCTTAATCTTAAGTGCAACTTCAGTGTAGGACTTTGCCTATACAACTTGAATATGAGTTACATTACACTAAATTAAACTTAAAAAGCAAAAAAAGTCAGAATTACATGAAGTTAAAGAAAAACGATGCCAACTGGTGCAAAACATTTTATAATAATCAGTTCACAAAACAACTAATTCAGTCTCATGGTTCAACAATGATCTAGATTCTCTCCCACAGGGACACCAGAGTCATAGTCATAATGTCAATCTGAAAGAGTCACAATGCCCCTGTGTACTGTGACCCTGCAAGTAGTAAGAACGCATTGTTTCACTCTCTGAGAAGACATTTGAAGGGAGCAAAAACAAAGGTGTAGGTTACACCAGGGCAGTGACATGCAGCCAGGCAGCATCCCTCCGCCCAGCGCAGGGGGATCTCTGATGTGGAAGCTAATCTGGGGACCCCACAAAGGAAAAGAACACAACAACTGTCCACCTGAAAAGTCCCTGAATCTTAATGAACATCAGATAGGTCCTCCGGGGCCTCACACCAGAGCACACCTCGCCTAGCCGGAAGAAAAGACCCCGTCATGCCTCATTAATGAAGCCCTATCTGGGCCGCAAAATCAAATTAACCTGTTACAAGAGCTTCCTGGAACGGCCCCTCCTCCAGTGTGTTTGTCACCACCTCTGGGGTTAGCGCAGAAGCCAAAACCTGAGAGTCCCTCTGTCAGACAGAGAGACAGGCAGGCAGGCAGGCAGCCTGAGAGTCCCTCTGTCAGACAGAGAGACAGGCAGGCAGCCTGAGAGGATATAGAGATATAGAGAGGAAAAGCAGATGAATCAGTTCTCTGGTGGGGATGGTGGGTGTGGGGTCAGGAGATTGGGGGTGGGGTCAGGGTGGTGGGGTCAGGATGGTGGGGGTGGTGTCAGGAGGTGGGGGTGGGGTCAGGGTGGTGGGGTCAGGGTGGTGGGGGTGGTTGGGGTGGGGTCAGGATGGTGGGGGTGGGGTCAGGGTGGTGGGGGTGGGGTCAGGATGGTGGGGGTGAAGTCAGGATGGTGGGGGTGGGGTCAGGGTGGTGGGGGTGGTTGGGGTGGGGTCAGGATGGTGGGGGTGGGGTCAGGGTGGTGGGGTCAGGATGGTGGGGTCAGGGGGTGGGGGTGGGGTCAGGATGGTGGGGTCAGGGTGGTGGGGGTGGGGTCAGGGTGGTGGGGGTGGGGTCAGGGTGGTGGGGTCAGGATGGTGGGGGTGGGGTCAGGATGGTGGGGGTGGGGTCAGGGGGTGGGGGTGGGGTCAGGAGGTGGGGGTGGAGTTAGGGTGGTGGGGGTGGGGTCAGGGGGTGGGGTCAGGGTGGTGGGGGTGGGGTCAGGGGGTGGGGGTGGGGTCAGGGTGGTGGGGGTGGTTGGGGTGGGGTCAGGATGGTGGGGGTGGGGTCAGGGTGGTGGGGTCAGGATGGTGGGGGTGGGGTCAGGGTGGTGGGGTCAGGATGGTGGGGGTGGGGTCAGGGTGGTGGGGGTGGTTGGGGTGGGGTCAGGATGGTGGGGGTGGGGTCAGGGTGGTGGGGTCAGGATGGTGGGGGTGGGGTCAGGGTGGTGGGGTCAGGATGGTGGGGGTGGGGTCAGGGTGGTGGGGGTGGGGTCAGGATGGTGGGGGTGGGGTCAGGGGGTGGGGTCAGGATGGTGGGGGTGGGGTCAGGGTGGTGGGGGTGGGGTCAGGAGGTGGGGGTGGAGTTAGGGTGGTGGGGGTGGGGTCAGGATGGTGGGGGTGGGGTCAGGAGGTGGGGGTGGAGTTAGGGTGGTGGGGGTGGGGTCAGGAGGTGGGGGTGGAGTTAGGGTGGGGGGGGTGGGGTCAGGGTGGTGGGGGTGGGGTCAGGGTGGTGGGGGTGGGGTCAGGAGGTGGGGGTGGAGTTAGGGTGGTGGGGGTGGGGTCAGGGGGTGGGGGTGGGCAAGGGGCATTTGTATCCCCTAGATTCTGGAGCAGACAGAGAAAGTAGAGGAGAAGTAGGTGGTGGGAGGGGAGATGTAAGAGGAGGGGGAGGAGTCAGAGGAAGTGAAGGGGTAGGGGGTGGAGGGGTAATACGAAGTGGAGGAGTAGGGGAAGGAGGAGGTGAATGGGAAGAGGTGGAGGTAGAGCAGGTGGGGGTGGGAGGGGGGTGGAGTGAGATCCTCCAGGGGGGCTGGGTGGGTCAGAAGATGAGAGGGGTCCACACAAAGGCTTACCTATTCGGTGTCTGTTGGGGTTGGGGTGGGGTCAGGATGGTGGGGGTGGGGTCAGGGTGGTGGGGTCAGGATGGTGGGGTCAGGGGGTGGGGTCAGGATGGTGGGGTCAGGGTGGTGGGGGTGGGGTCAGGGTGGTGGGGGTGGTTGGGGTGGGGTCAGGATGGTGGGGGTGGGGTCAGGGTGGTGGGGTCAGGATGGTGGGGTCAGGGGGTGGGGTCAGGATGGTGGGGGTGGGGTCAGGGTGGTGGGGGTGGGGTCAGGGTGGTGGGGGTGGTTGGGGTGGGGTCAGGATGGTGGGGGTGGGGTCAGGGTGGTGGGGTCAGGATGGTGGGGTCAGGGGGTGGGGGTGGGGTCAGGATGGTGGGGGTGGGGTCAGGGTGGTGGGGTCAGGGGGTGGGGTCAGGGTGGTGGGGGTGGGGTCAGGGGGTGGGGGTGGGGTCAGGGTGGTGGGGGTGGTTGGGGTGGGGTCAGGATGGTGGGGGTGGGGTCAGGGTGGTGGGGTCAGGATGGTGGGGGTGGGGTCAGGGTGGTGGGGTCAGGATGGTGGGGGTGGGGTCAGGGTGGTGGGGGTGGTTGGGGTGGGGTCAGGATGGTGGGGGTGGGGTCAGGGTGGTGGGGGTGGTTGGGGTGGGGTCAGGATGGTGGGGGTGGGGTCAGGGTGGTGGGGTCAGGATGGTGGGGGTGGGGTCAGGGTGGTGGGGGTGGGGTCAGGGTGGTGGGGGTGGTTGGGGTGGGGTCAGGATGGTGGGGGTGGGGTCAGGGTGGTGGGGGTGGGGTCAGGATGGTGGGGGTGGGGTCAGGGTGGTGGGGGTGGGGTCAGGGGGTGGGGGTGGGGTCAGGATGGTGGGGGTGGGGTCAGGATGGTGGGGTGGGGTCAGGGGGTGGGGGTGGGGTCAGGATGGTGGGGGTGGGGTCAGGGTGGTGGGGGTGGGGTCAGGGGGTGGGGGTGGGGTCAGGATGGTGGGGGTGGGGTCAGGGGGTGGGGGTAGGGTCAGGAGGTGGGGGTGGAGTTAGGGTGGTGGGGGTGGGGTCAGGGGGTGGGGGTGGGGTCAGGAGGTGGGGGTGGAGTTAGGGTGGTGGGGGTGGGGTCAGGAGGTGGGGGTGGAGTTAGGGTGGTGGGGGTGGGGTCAGGAGGTGGGGGTGGAGTTAGGGTGGTGGGGGTGGGGTCAGGATGGTGGGGGTGGGGTCAGGAGGTGGGGGTGGAGTTAGGGTGGTGGGGGTGGGGTCAGGAGGTGGGGGTGGAGTTAGGGTGGTGGGGGTGGGGTCAGGGTGGTGGGGGTGGGGTCAGGGTGGTGGGGGTGGGGTCAGGAGGTGGGGGTGGAGTTAGGGTGGTGGGGGTGGGGTCAGGGGGTGGGGGTGGGGTCAGGGTGGTGGGGGTGGGGTCAGGAGGTGGGGGTGGAGTTAGGGTGGTGGGGGTGGGGTCAGGGGGTGGGGGTGGGCAAGGGGCATTTGTATCCCCTAGATTCTGGAGCAGACAGAGAAAGTAGAGGAGAAGTAGGTGGTGGGAGGGGAGATGTAAGAGGAGGGGGAGGAGTCAGAGGAAGTGAAGGGGTAGGGGGTGGAGGGGTAATACGAAGTGGAGGAGTAGGGGAAGGAGGAGGTGAATGGGAAGAGGTGGAGGTAGAGCAGGTGGGGGTGGGAGGGGGGTGGAGTGAGATCCTCCAGGGGGGCTGGGTGGGTCAGAAGATGAGAGGGGTCCACACAAAGGCTTACCTATTCGGTGTCTGTTTCTCATGACGTTGTCCTGGCCTTGACAAAGACAGTCACAGAGAGGAGCCCAGAGGGGCTGTGGACTCGTCTGTCAACATGCTGCTGAACTACCTGACAATGCTACGCTTAAAGCCAGAGAGAAAATGATCCCATCATAGGCCAGACTCACCACATGGCAAGAAGAGAGGAGAAGGGGGGGGGGGGGGAGAGGAGAGGTGGGGAGAGGAGAGAGATGAGGAGAGGAGAAGAAAAGAGAGAGAGGAAGGGAGGGCAATGGAGAGCAGAAGAGGGGAGGGGGGAGGGGAGGGGAGAAGAGAGGAGAACAGAAGAGAGGAGAAGATAGGAGAGGGCCCCAGTGCAGTTGTAGCTCTGTAACTGAGACATTCATCCATGAATGAAGTGAGACAGGAGTCATGGTCAAGTTTGGAATACTCCTCCGAGACGGGATGAGAGAGTTAATCACAAACAGTCTTCCAGACCAGAAACAGTCATCCACTTAACTAGAAACAGTCATTTTGTTCACAGAAAAAATCGAACAAAGTCCAGTTCAGCAACAGTTTGATTCGAAAGTTTTTATGCAGAGAATTCAGGGTCTCCAAACCTTGAAAATCAAACTGGTTACACACACCATTCAGGACCAATCCATGGCTTTACATTGACATGTTCTTTCCGATTCCTTTTCAAGGGGATTGTGTGTTCATCTCCTCTCTCTGAGCATCGCTCAGCTTCCTTGCAGCTCCTCCTCCTGAGAGGCAGATTTTAGGCCCTTCTGACAGGACTGAGGAGAAGCAGCAGAAGAGAGGCATTCCTCAGGGTGGATCACGTTAGAGATAGATTCATCACAGCTGCCCTGAAGACACCACCGAACATAATAGCGGCCCAGACATTTAGCCTGCCATTTGTCCTCCCCGCAACTCAACAAACTTGAGTGGAAATGAAAGATTGTATCTTGGCTTTTCATTACTGAGACTGCCAGTGCTCAGCACCACCACCACCAACTGGGAGAGAAATGAATTTTCGCTCACCCTGCTGGCCCCGAGTCACCACTCTCTTTGTTCCCCCGGAAGGCATTCCTGCTCTTTGTCCCTCCTGCTCTCTGGATCTCAGGAAGGTCTTTGTTACCAGCCCACCGTTGGCGTGGCCTCACTATGAGAACGTCCTGACTTGGATTTCACAGGCCTGGCTTGAGAAACATTGATAATCTGACGCCAATGCTTTTGTGTTTTCTGATGTCAGCTGAAGGGCTGAGCTACGAGACTCTCCTCAATCCTAGTCTCTTTTTCAATTTAATCTGGCCTCAATACCAGTGTCTCCCCAGTTTCTAGTCTCTCCTCAAATTAGTTTAAATCAGGTGAGACCTGGGATGAGTGACGTGACAAAAGATGATGGATTTAACAACAGGTGTTTGGCACTTAGGCCCCACGGGGAAATCAATGATCGAAGGGAGTCAGCCCAGCAGTGGAAGATGAAATCCCCCCTGGAGTCCAGGCACTGGTGGCGGCAGCCGACGACCCAGCCGACGACCCAGCCGACGACCCAGCCAGACGACCCAGCCGACGACCCAGCCGACGACCCAGCCGACGACCCTGCCAGACGACCCAGCCAGACGACCCAGCCGACGACCCAGCCAGATGACCCAGCCGACGACCCAGCCGATGACCCAGCCGACGACCCAGCCAGACGACCCAGCCGACGACCCAGCCGACGACCCAGCCGACGACCCAGCCAGACGACCCAGCCGACGACCCAGCCAGACGACCCAGCCAGACGACCCAGCCAGACGACCCAGCCAGACGAGTCGAGGAAGCAGGAGGAGAAGCTACCGGGTGGCGACGGGGAGGCGGAGGGTAGCATGGACAAACTGAACAGGGAGAGAAACGTATTTAAAGGCACGGCAGCGGTGCGATAGGCTGGCGGGGGAGGCTCGTCACTGTGCTGATTGATAGAAGTGAGCGGCTAATCGAACACTGAAACTCGTACACACAGCCCAGGCATTGAGGTGAGAGGGAAAGGTGAGAGAGTGCGTAGCGGGGGGAGTGTGTAGTGAGACATAATGGTGTGTGGCCTGAGCGTGCAGAGTTCGGTCTTGCCTGACTGAACTTGCGCTGAGCTTCATTTCTCCTCAGTCTCAGTTTCTCGTCACAGCCTGTTCTCTCATTCTACATTCATCTCTCCACAATCCTAATCTCTTCTCAAACCATTAAGGTCTAGTTCCTCCTCAATCCTAGTCCCTGCTCCGCACCGTTTGTCATCGGCACCGTCAACAGGACAAGGATCTTAGAGCTGGGAGCCTTCAGCAACTCCGTGCATGTCAAATGTGAAGTCTGGATCGTTCTGACACAACAGACTAACTCCTGTTAGACTCATAAGAACCAGTTGATCCAGACAGGAATCTGGTGGGCTTTTGACAAAAGGACAGGGTTGTAGTTGTGGAGCAACAGAAAGTCATTGTAATGTCTTCTGGTGGCTACTCTGCCTGACCTGCCTGGATACCTAAGACACGGGGGGATCTTCAGGGCTCTGTGATGGTGAATAGCTCTGTGTGTTGCGCTGAAGCTGCGTAAAGCTGATGGTGAAAAAGGTCTGCCAGTAATTCTTTATTAGCATTAAAACGATGTATGATATTGAATAAACATTCAACTCATTTACTTTGTGGTTGATCCGCAGACCTCCGCACCAACCCTGAATATTCTGTCAGTGTTGTCATGGTCACCATTGGCTTTCCAGTCACGGACTCAGACAAAACCAGGGCTTCAGCTTGAAGGTCGCCTCAGTTAAAATCCCTCTCCGTTTTCGCATGTCAGTAATCCCATTCATAACTTTAGGCTGGCTCCCTTTCTTCACCATGAAATATCAGGAAAGTGTGTTTGGATTGGCACCCCTCCCCTAACCCAGGGCTGCTGGATGTATGGCTGCAGCAGGCTGATGTTGGTTAGATCACTGTCAGCCGTGTGAGTTAGCCTCACCTCTGAAACAATGTCTTTCAGTTCCTGGGTTTATACAGAGAAATATCAAGGCTGTGGGTGAGGAAACAGAACTGCTTCAAATCAATGAACACACGTACTGTACATGGTGCCCCCCTTTACCCTCTTCCTTCTCTCTTTCTTTCTTTCTTTTTTATAATGTTTGCAGTTTCTTTCTTTTTCACTCCCTCTATCTCTCTTCCTCCATTGCTACCATGCTCTCTCTCTCTCTCTCTCTCTCTCTCTCTCTCTCTCTCTCTCTCTCTCTCTCTCTCTCTTTCATCCTCTCTCCCAACCTACTTCCTGTGACGCACGGCCACAGGGAAGGCAGCGTGTGTGCCCGTCGTGTGAGCATGTCAACGGGCCTCCCTATCCCTGCATCATCGTATCCCTGCATCATGTGCTTCTGAGGAGCAGAGCGACCAGGAGGGCTCCTGCCTCCGCTGCCTCAGGAATGCCATTGTATTTATCCCTCCACGGCTCGCCGAATCCGCCTCTGGAACGGCCAGCTCACATCTGGTTCCCGGGCAGCATGAGGCTAATTGAACACCGGCAATTCTTCAGCTTCTGGCCACCAATCCCTGCACGGCGAGATTGAGATCTCCGGCAGTGACCGTGTGGAGGAATTCCAGAAGAACGGGGGTCGGGCGGCTGTGCTTTGGGGGAGGTCAGACATTCTGCTGTCCTTTGTTCCCCTGATGAAACCGTATGCCGAATACCCCCCCCCCCCGCCTTCCCGCCTTCGCAGTTAGCAGCTAAACCCCAGAGTAGCACGCTAGATTACTACTCTGTGTTTACACAACAGAGAAACTCTGCCCGCTACAATATCCTGCTCTGGCCTAAACCAAGGCCTGGAAATCTCGTGCACGCTGCACACCACAGTGGATCACACCCCCTGCCAACGTAAACAGCAATTATAGGCTGCACAGACTGACTCGCTCTGGACGAAACACAGCCAGCCTTCAGAGACCAGCCACCAATTAGGACCATTGTTCAGGACAAACCTGCAGGAAAAATCTGACATTGATAAAATATATTGATCTAATAAGTTTTGGAATTAAAGTTGCATTTGGTTTACATCAAAACGAGCGTGTGTGCTGGGGAAGTTAAACCAAGTGCGTCGGAAATGGTCTTGGTGTGCCTGCTGTCCTACCTGATCCCTGATGGTCTTGAGAGGTGCGTTTATTTTCGATCACTGTTGGGTCCCCTGACAATCTGTGTCTGCCAAGAAGTAGGAAAATGTCCAGAAGACAGGTGGAAAACTTTACAGTTTTAATCTATGGTCAATTGATTAGACAGTCAGAGCCCTCCCAGGGAGAGGCAGGAGGAGTCAGAGTGTTAGAGCTTCAGGAGTCAGAGTCTGTTAGAGCTTCAGGAGTCAGAGTCTGTTAGAGCTTCAGGAGGAGTCAAAGCCTGTTAGAGCTTCAGGAGGAGTCAGAGTCTGTGAGAGCTTCAGGAGGAGTCAGAGTCTGTTAGAGCTTCAGGAGGAGTCAGAGTCTGTTAGACCTTCAGAAGGAGTCAGAGTATGTTAGAGCTTCAGGAGGAGTCAGAGTCTGTTAGACCTTCAGGAGGAGTCAGAGTATGTTAGAGCTTCAGGAGGAGTCAGAGTCTGTTAGACCTTCAGGAGGAGTCAGAGTATGTTAGAGCTTCAGGAGTCAGAGTCTGTTAGACCTTCAGGAGGAGTCAGAGTATGTTAGCGCTTCAGGAGTCAGAGTCTGTTAGAGCTTCAGGAGGAGTCAGAGTCTGTTAGACCTTCAGGAGGAGTCAGAGTATGTTAGCGCTTCAGGAGTCAGAGTCTGTTAGAGCTTCAGGAGGAGTCAGAGTCTGTTAGAGCTTCAGGAGTCAGAGTCTGTGAGAGCTTTAGGAGGAGTCAGAGTATGTTAGAGCTTCAGGAGGAGTCAGTCTGTTAGAGCTTCAGGAGGAGTCAGAGTCTGTTAGAGCTTCAGGAGGAGTCAGAGTCTGTTAGAGCTTCAGGAGGCAGGGTGTGTTAGAGCTTCAGGAGGCAGAGTCTGTTAGAGATTCAGGAGGCAGAGTGTGTTAGAGCTTCAGGAGTCAGAGTCTGTTAGAGCTTCAGGAGGCAGAGTGTGTTAGAGCTTCAGGAGTCAGAGTCTGTTAGAGCTTCAGGAGGCAGAGTGTGTTAGAGCTTCAGGAGGCAGAGTGTGTTAGAGCTTCAGGAGGCAGAGTCTGTTAGAGATTCAGGAGGCAGAGTCTGTTTGAGATTCAGGAGTCAGAGTCTGTTAGAGCTTCAGGAGGCAGAGTGTGTTAGAGCTTCAGGAGGCAGAGTGTGTTAGAGCTTCAGGAGGCAGAGTCTGTTAGAGATGCTGGAGTCAGAGTTCACAGGAGCTTGTCCACCTGGTTGGCAGCCAGGTCTTCATCAGGTGCCTGCTGGTGCAGCTCTACTTGTGGTCGCTGGTGACAGGAGCCTAAACAAGGGAGTTGTTGTCCCAACAAAATGGGTTCTTCCTCACGGTCTGATGAGGTCACCGGCGGGCTGAACTCAGAAGTCCTGTACCTTGTGCGTGAGGTCCAGTGCCTCGTGCGTGAGGTCCAGTGCCTCGTGCGTGAGGTCCAGTGCCTCGTGCGTGAGGTCCAGTGCCTCGTGCGTGGTAAATGTATCCGTCTTGTTTGGTTGTGCAGTCCAACAGAAACGCAGGTGAACCAGCAACAACGCATCATTACCTCTCATATGGACTCCAGACTGGGCAGAGGAGCCTGACACACACAGTATCCCACATAGAGGAGCCTGACACACACAGTATCCCACATAGAGGAGCCTGACACACACAGTATCCCACATAGAGGAGCCTGACACACACAGTATCCCACATAGAGGAGCCTGACACACACAGTATCCCACATAGAGGAGCCTGACACACACAGTATCCCACATAGAGGAGCCTGACACACACAGTATCCCACATAGAGGAGCCTGACACACACAGTATCCCACATAGAGGAGCCTGACACACACAGTATCCCACATAGAGGAGCCTGACACACACAGTATCCCACATAGAGGAGCCTGACACACACAGTATCCCACATAGAGGAGCCTGACACACACAGTATCCCACATAGAGGAGCCTGACACACACAGTATCCCACATAGAGGAGCCTGACACACACAGTATCCCACATAGAGGAGCCTGACACACACAGTATCCCACATAGAGGAGCCTGACACACACAGTATCCCACATAGAGGAGCCTGACACACACAGTATCCCACATAGAGGAGCCTGACACACACAGTATCCCACATAGAGGAGCCTGACACACACAGTATCCCACATAGAGGAGCCTGACACACACAGTATCCCACATAGAGGAGCCTGACACACACAGTATCCCACATAGAGGAGCCTGACACACACAGTATCCCACATAGAGGAGCCTGACACACACAGTATCCCACATAGAGGAGCCTGACACACACAGTATCCCACATAGAGGAGCCTGACACACACAGTATCCCACATAGAGGAGCCTGACACACACAGTATCCCACATAGAGGAGCCTGACACACACAGTATCCCACATAGAGGAGCCTGACACACACAGTATCCCACATAGAGGAGCCTGACACACACAGTATCCCACATAGAGGAGCCTGACACACACAGTATCCCACATAGAGGAGCCTGACACACACAGTATCCCACATAGAGGAGCCTGACACACACAGTATCCCACATAGAGGAGCCTGACACACACAGTATCCCACATAGAGGAGCCTGACACACACAGTATCCCACATAGAGGAGCCTGACACACACAGTATCCCACATAGAGGAGCCTGACACACACAGTATCCCACATAGAGGAGCCTGACACACACAGTATCCCACATAGAGGAGCCTGACACACACAGTATCCCACATAGAGGAGCCTGACACACACAGTATCCCACATAGAGGAGCCTGACACACACAGTATCCCACATAGAGGAGCCTGACACACACAGTATCCCACATAGAGGAGCCTGACACACACAGTATCCCACATAGAGGAGCCTGACACACACAGTATCCCACATAGAGGAGCCTGACACACACAGTATCCCACATAGAGGAGCCTGACACACACAGTATCCCACATAGAGGAGCCTGACACACACAGTATCCCACATAGAGGAGCCTGACACACACAGTATCCCACATAGAGGAGCCTGACACACACAGTATCCCACATAGAGGAGCCTGACACACACAGTATCCCACATAGAGGAGCCTGACACACACAGTATCCCACATAGAGGAGCCTGACACACACAGTATCCCACATAGAGGAGCCTGACACACACAGTATCCCACATAGAGGAGCCTGACACACACAGTATCCCACATAGAGGAGCCTGACACACACAGTATCCCACATAGAGGAGCCTGACACACACAGTATCCCACATAGAGGAGCCTGACACACACAGTATCCCACATAGAGGAGCCTGACACACACAGTATCCCACATAGAGGAGCCTGACACACACAGTATCCCACATAGAGGAGCCTGACACACACAGTATCCCACATAGAGGAGCCTGACACACACAGTATCCCACATAGAGGAGCCTGACACACACAGTATCCCACATAGAGGAGCCTGACACACACAGTATCCCACATAGAGGAGCCTGACACACACAGTATCCCACATAGAGGAGCCTGACACACACAGTATCCCACATAGAGGAGCCTGACACACACAGTATCCCACATAGAGGAGCCTGACACACACAGTATCCCACATAGAGGAGCCTGACACACACAGTATCCCACATAGAGGAGCCTGACACACACAGTATCCCACATAGAGGAGCCTGACACACACAGTATCCCACATAGAGGAGCCTGACACACACAGTATCCCACATAGAGGAGCCTGACACACACAGTATCCCACATAGAGGAGCCTGACACACACAGTATCCCACATAGAGGAGCCTGACACACACAGTATCCCACATAGAGGAGCCTGACACACACAGTATCCCACATAGAGGAGCCTGACACACACAGTATCCCACATAGAGGAGCCTGACACACACAGTATCCCACATAGAGGAGCCTGACACACACAGTATCCCACATAGAGGAGCCTGACACACACAGTATCCCACATAGAGGAGCCTGACACACACAGTATCCCACATAGAGGAGCCTGACACACACAGTATCCCACATAGAGGAGCCTGACACACACAGTATCCCACATAGAGGAGCCTGACACACACAGTATCCCACATAGAGGAGCCTGACACACACAGTATCCCACATAGAGGAGCCTGACACACACAGTATCCCACATAGAGGAGCCTGACACACACAGTATCCCACATAGAGGAGCCTGACACACACAGTATCCCACATAGAGGAGCCTGACACACACAGTATCCCACATAGAGGAGCCTGACACACACAGTATCCCACATAGAGGAGCCTGACACACACAGTATCCCACATAGAGGAGCCTGACACACACAGTATCCCACATAGAGGAGCCTGACACACACAGTATCCCACATAGAGGAGCCTGACACACACAGTATCCCACATAGAGGAGCCTGACACACACAGTATCCCACATAGAGGAGCCTGACACACACAGTATCCCACATAGAGGAGCCTGACACACACAGTATCCCACATAGAGGAGCCTGACACACACAGTATCCCACATAGAGGAGCCTGACACACACAGTATCCCACATAGAGGAGCCTGACACACACAGTATCCCACATAGAGGAGCCTGACACACACAGTATCCCACATAGAGGAGCCTGACACACACAGTATCCCACATAGAGGAGCCTGACACACACAGTATCCCACATAGAGGAGCCTGACACACACAGTATCCCACATAGAGGAGCCTGACACACACAGTATCCCACATAGAGGAGCCTGACACACACAGTATCCCACATAGAGGAGCCTGACACACACAGTATCCCACATAGAGGAGCCTGACACACACAGTATCCCACATAGAGGAGCCTGACACACACAGTATCCCACATAGAGGAGCCTGACACACACAGTATCCCACATAGAGGAGCCTGACACACACAGTATCCCACATAGAGGAGCCTGACACACACAGTATCCCACATAGAGGAGCCTGACACACACAGTATCCCACATAGAGGAGCCTGACACACACAGTATCCCACATAGAGGAGCCTGACACACACAGTATCCCACATAGAGGAGCCTGACACACACAGTATCCCACATAGAGGAGCCTGACACACACAGTATCCCACATAGAGGAGCCTGACACACACAGTATCCCACATAGAGGAGCCTGACACACACAGTATCCCACATAGAGGAGCCTGACACACACAGTATCCCACATAGAGGAGCCTGACACACACAGTATCCCACATAGAGGAGCCTGACACACACAGTATCCCACATAGAGGAGCCTGACACACACAGTATCCCACATAGAGGAGCCTGACACACACAGTATCCCACATAGAGGAGCCTGACACACACAGTATCCCACATAGAGGAGCCTGACACACACAGTATCCCACATAGAGGAGCCTGACACACACAGTATCCCACATAGAGGAGCCTGACACACACAGTATCCCACATAGAGGAGCCTGACACACACAGTATCCCACATAGAGGAGCCTGACACACACAGTATCCCACATAGAGGAGCCTGACACACACAGTATCCCACATAGAGGAGCCTGACACACACAGTATCCCACATAGAGGAGCCTGACACACACAGTATCCCACATAGAGGAGCCTGACACACACAGTATCCCACATAGAGGAGCCTGACACACACAGTATCCCACATAGAGGAGCCTGACACACACAGTATCCCACATAGAGGAGCCTGACACACACAGTATCCCACATAGAGGAGCCTGACACACACAGTATCCCACATAGAGGAGCCTGACACACACAGTATCCCACATAGAGGAGCCTGACACACACAGTATCCCACATAGAGGAGCCTGACACACACAGTATCCCACATAGAGGAGCCTGACACACACAGTATCCCACATAGAGGAGCCTGACACACACAGTATCCCACATAGAGGAGCCTGACACACACAGTATCCCACATAGAGGAGCCTGACACACACAGTATCCCACATAGAGGAGCCTGACACACACAGTATCCCACATAGAGGAGCCTGACACACACAGTATCCCACATAGAGGAGCCTGACACACACAGTATCCCACATAGAGGAGCCTGACACACACAGTATCCCACATAGAGGAGCCTGACACACACAGTATCCCACATAGAGGAGCCTGACACACACAGTATCCCACATAGAGGAGCCTGACACACACAGTATCCCACATAGAGGAGCCTGACACACACAGTATCCCACATAGAGGAGCCTGACACACACAGTATCCCACATAGAGGAGCCTGACACACACAGTATCCCACATAGAGGAGCCTGACACACACAGTATCCCACATAGAGGAGCCTGACACACACAGTATCCCACATAGAGGAGCCTGACACACACAGTATCCCACAGAACACGTTGGCACACCGGGGATATTTCCTTGAGAGGGCACCTTAAGAAAGCTACGTGGGATGAGGATGTGTAAGACAAGACAGAGTGAACATCTTGTATTTAGCTAAATATGTATTTAGCTAGCTGTATATTCACGTGACTGACTACTGTTCCCAGGGCGACCCAATGTCATTTCACTTCCTGTTCAGCCAAAGTTGGAAGAAATCATTCCTAAGGGTTTTCTGTATAATTAACTGCAAGAATGCAGAGAGAAGCACTATATCTCATGTTCCTTTAAGCAATGGATGCATGTTGGTGTGTGTGGGTGTGTGTGTTGGTGTGCACCTGCTTATGGGTGTGTGTGTGTGTGTGTGTGTGAGCCCAAGCCTGTGTGTGTGGGCTTGTGTTGGTAAATATCTGCCCAGGCCTATATGTGTGTGTGTGTTTGATGATTGTACCAAAGGAAACAGACTAATTGATACCCAGAGCTATACAATGTTGTGTATGAGTGACACATAAGAGGCAGAATACCAGGCTGCTTGTGAACCAGGATGACGAGGTTGTGGTTGAAATCCCCTCCTGTAACCACGAGGACCAGGAAACATGAACTCTCTTTATTATGAAGAAGGCCACAAGTATGCTGGTCCAGGTTAGAGCCGTCAGCCAGGATGAGTCAGCAGGACTAAGGGATGTCCCCTCCCCTATCTCCCCTATCTCCCCCCCTCTTCTCCCCCTCCTCTCCCTCTCTCCTCTCCCTCTCCTTCTCTCCTCCTCTTCCCCATCTCCTCCTCCTCTCCCCCTCATCTTCCCCCCTCCACCCATCCCCCTCCACCCCACCTCCCAACCCCCCTCCACCCCTCCTCCCTCTTCTCCCTGAAAAATACGCCCCCAGCTCCTCCAGCCAGATGTTGAGCCCCACCACAGCCCTGGCAAGCCCCCCTCTCTCTGCCCACATACCCACACACCACAGCCCCCTGAACAAGGGACATTGTTCCTCTACCTGGAATGTGTGTGTGTGCGTTCATTTGCGTTTGTGTGCCATACCGTTGGCCCTGGCATAGGCTGTGTGTGCATGTACAGTGTGTGTGTGTGTGTGAGAGAGAAGTGTGTGTCCCCGAATGCATGTATACAGTCTAAATATGTGTGATAGAGAGAGACACTGTCCCTGCGTGCCCCTAGTGAGTGCTGAGTGTGTGTTCTGCATGTCCTGGCAGATGGGTGTGTGTGTGTGTGTGCGTGCCCTAGTGAGTGCCGAGTGTGTGTCCTGTGTGTCCTGGAAAATGTGTGTGTGTGTGTGTGCGTGTGTGTGTGCGTACCCTCGTGAGTGCTGAGTGTGTGTCCTGTGTGTCCTGGCAGATGGGGGTGTGTGTGGTGGACTCGTCGGTGGCGGGGCTGGGAGGTTGCCCCTACGCCCTGGGAGCCTCTGGAAACGTGCCAACAGAAGATGTCCTGTACATGCTGCAGGGCATGGGGATAGAGACCGTGAGTGCTGCTTCTCTCTCTCCTCTCATCTCCTCCCTTTCCTTCCCCTTTCCTCAACTCCCTTCTCCTCTCATCTCCTCCCTTCTCCTCTCATCTCCTCCCTTCTCCTCTCATCTCCTCCCTTCTCCTCTCATCTCCTCCCTTCTCCTCTCATCTCCTCCCTTCTCCTCTCCCCCCTCCTCTACTCTCCTCTCTTCTCTTCTTCCCAATAAGAGTAGTCTAATCTGGTCTTGTTTGGTGATCTTTCATCTGTCGGTTAGAGCTTTGGTGTAGTTTCTTATATTCGTGTCTAGTCTTTGTATGGACAGCCTCTCCTGCTCCCCAGCTGTTTGTGGTGCAGGTGCTCTCCCTGCTGGAGACACAGAGCTGCTTCAGCATGCTACAGGCCCAGCTCTGGAAGGTGTCTCTGGTCTCACTGAGCTTGTCTCCCCTGGCAGGGCGTGGATCTGTCCAAGGTGATCGAGGCTGGGGACTTCATCTGCCAGGCGCTGGGTCGCACCACGCACTCCAAGGTAGCCCAGGCAAGAGCCAATCAGGTGTCTCGATGACGTCACCTGACCACTCGGCAGGAGAGGACCGTTCTAGAAGCCCTTTCTCTTTAGCGCGTTCAGTGTGTCCCTGGTTATGCTGCATACATGTAGAGGTTACTGTCTATGTTGCATATTTATATGTAGCTTATTTTCTATGCTTCTTAGATTTATAAGGTAATGTCTATGTTACATATATAAATAGGTTACTTTTTAATGTTACATACATGTAGAAGTTATTGGCTCTGTTACGTAGATTTATAGGTTACTGTCTATGTTACGGTGATCTATAGGTTACTGTCTGTGTTATGTAGATCTATAGGTTACTGTCTGTGTTATATACATGTAGAAGTTATTGTCTATGTTACATAGAGCTATAGATGATTGTGTATGTTGTGTATGGCCTGTGAAGTGAATCCCTCTGTTTCTCTAGGCAGCCAAAGCTCCTCAGAAACAGCACTTTAACAGAACTGGAGAACAGTTTAAAAGTGGATTAAACCCCAACAACCTTAACTTCATCTCATCCATCAAGTCCCTCAGATAGATTTACAAGCAGTAGTGACCTTGGTTGACCAACTCCTGAGTTACTAAACTTGGTCTCTAGGGGCACTTACACATTTCTGATTTAGAGAAGCGTATAAACCTTCCCTTCCTCTTGTCCAGATCAGTTACCTTCCCTGACAGTTCCCCAGCTCGTTGCCATAGCGCCATATCCTTCGTGTTGTTGAGTTTGTTAAACTGGCAATTAAATTGATGTTAATCCCTTTCAGGACTGTTTCCTGTCAGTGGGGCCCCAAGTGAAGTAGAAGGAGACACAGAGACTGGGATCAACTGAGAGGGGGAGAGGTGGGGGAGAGAGGAGATAGAAAGAGAGATAGGGTGGAGAAAGAGAGAGATAGAAAGGGGCAGGGATAGAAAGAAAGAAAGACAGAAAGAAAGAGAAAGAGAGAAATGATGATGAAGAGAGAGAGAGAGAAGAAAGGAGAGAGGGAGGGAGAAAGAGTGAGAGAGGGATGGATGGAAAGAGGGAGGGATAGTTGGGAGAGAGAGAAAAGAAGGGAGAGAGAGAGGAAGGGAGGGAGAGAGAGAAGAAGAAGGGAGTCAGAGCGAGAGAGAGAGAGAGAGAGAGAGAGAGAGACAGAGAGAGAGAGAGAGAGAGAGAGAGAGAGAGAGAGAGAGAGAGGAGTCCTCTCAGCTGGGGAAAGTTTTTCATCCTGCATTCTGTGGGGGTGTCTTCTCTTCTCATTCATTTCCTGCCGAATGTGGTAACAATTAAGACAGGGGGGGGGGGCAGCTGGGGCGGGGCAGACCTGCTGTGTGAGAGACGATCATTATCTTCCAAAATGGATTTTCATTTCCAAACTCTATCCTTGGCTTTGTCGAGCTAGGCGCCTGTTCGTCTGTCTCCACATGGGGAACATTTTCAATCATTCATTCAGCTACCCAACTACCATCATAACTGGTTGGGGCCATAACTTGTATTTAAATTGTATTAAGTGTTATATGTCATTACAGAGCCAAGTGTATTCTTGCCAATGAGGAATCTGAAATACCCTACCTTAGATCTCATTATTTACATTTTCAGATGTTACTGTTGCTTGCTGGAAATAATTCTTCTGATGTTCTATATTTCTGAAGTCTAGATAGCAATCATGTTAGTCATACAGACTTTAGACTTTTAAATGTAAACGATAAATAGAAATGTGCGCTTTATTGCGGTGTCAGAACATCCACCATGCAGGACAATACTTCCAGCTATCACAGAAGAAAGCTGTGTGTCTAATGCTATCCTGCTGTGATCCCACTGTGGACCTGACTGGGCAGTGGAAAATAAGATAGTAGAACAATCTTTTTGTCTCTGTTGTCTGAGAAATAAACATCTGCACGGCTGAAGCCAAACTCTCGTGTGTCTTATTAGTCATCTGACCTCCAGGCCTCTGCTGACCTTTAAGTCAGGCCTGTCTGCGGTCCGTCTGTATTTGTCTCCGTTGGAAACAAGAACGAGAAACGTCCACGTGTATCGAATGAGGATGGATCGGAGAGAAGGAAAATTATGATAGAATCCTATTGAATGGGTAGAAACAGTATTAAATATTTAATAGTATTCCTGGTAGAGTGAGGATAGATTGCAGGGAGAGAGATGAGAACCACAGAACAGGATTGTGAATCTAACAATGTCATTACATAACATACTGGATGTGAATCTAACGATGTCATTACTTGATGGACTGGATGTGAACCTAACGATGTCATTACATGACGTACTGGATGTGAACCTAACCATGTCATTACATGACGTACTGGATGTGCACACAGGGTGATCCAACAACTGTTTTTACAAAGCAGAAATTGCCTATGATTACATACAAATTGTTATCGTAAAGTCCATTTACTAGTATCATTATGAGCCCTATGCTTGACTCAATGTTCTCACATCAAAGTCCTGCATGTGGACCGTGTGTGTGTGTATGTTGAGTTTGTGTGTGTGTGTGGGTGAATGTGTATGAGACCAGGTGCTCACATAATGCAGAGTACAGTGTTAGACTTCAGTGAAGATAGGGCTGTGCAAGGTCAAAGGTCACTGATGGTGACAGGGTTCGGAAAGCACAGACAGCTGTGTGTGGCACAGGCAGGCTCTGTCATTCATCAGGCTCTGAATAGCTGCAGTAGACAAGCATCTTGTAGAAGTCACTAAACCAAGGATGTGAAGAACTGGGAACACACAACACACACACGCACACACGACACACACACAACACTCACTCACACACACGGCACACACACACACACAAGACACACATGTCTGCCCACACACCCACACACACAGGATTACATGAAGGTTGGGTCATGTTTTATTCAGAAGTCTCCATAACAGTGACAGAAGAGCAGACTTCAAAGCAGCTGCAGCCTTCTGCAGCAAGAGACTTAACAGCCTCACTCACAAGGTATTACTGTCCCACTGAGGTACATTTGATGACAATCTCTGCTCTGGTTGGGGCCACAGTAGGTAAAACACAGTGTCAGCGCGATCATTGCGCTCCAGATAGAACGAGAAACATGACAAAATAATAATAATTAAAGGCTGAATCAATATTTTACCATTGCAATGTCATGTTGACTCTGGCAGTTGAATAAAATGTCTGAATGCTCCGGGCACCAGGATATTTCCAGGTTTTCAGAGGAGCTGTCAGGTGTGTCTGGGTTCCCTGTACTTTGCAGTCAGTCCGGTCATCAGGCAAACTGGTTTTCAAACATGTTTTATTGTAATTTTCATAAAGCTTTACGCACAACACGATGTAAACAGGGATCGAAAACATTTTTATCAGTTCTGAATTTCCTTCAGCATCAATGAAGTGAATTGAATCAAACAATATGCTTTTGTTGCATTGGATTAGACCATGCACACCCTAAATAAAAATAAATTCTTACAGTTGAACTACAGTTGTTCCCTTACTAACAACATATAACAATGTACACAGATACACACATGCATGTTTGAACACGACATCGGTCGGTTCACGTAACAATTAATGAACCACTTTTCTCAGGTGGGTGAAACCTTGCCTTCTCTGCTCCTCTGTACTTCCTGCAGTTACAACAATACGACAAACAAACTTCATTCCTGAAAAACAAAACTTTGTGATTTCACCGAGCTGTGAAATGTGCCATCTTGGACTGTGAAATGTGCCATCTTGGACTGTGAAATGTGCCATCTTGGACTGTGTGTTTCTGTTGACTTACCTTAGCTTATGAACAACCAGGACGGTCCCGGACAGAACAGCCATGACCACAAGCACATAGGCCAAGACGTACAGCAACTGGTCTAAAAGGAGAAAAAGATCAGTTTGGTCATGACGGAATTAACATTGATTCTGAAGGCGGACATTGAACCCTAACCCTGTCCTGCACGGTTGTGATGACAAATCAATTGAGGTGAAGTTGGAAGTTAGAAGTTCTGGCCCATACTGTGTTATCCTCGGCAAGAGAGCACATAATCTACCAGAAGAAGGACTTTAATAAACGTACCATTCATCCAGCTGTGAGCCTGGGGTCCACTTACAAGGTCTGGCTGGTGAAAGGAACCGGTCGCTTCCAACACTGGAACTGAACACAAGCACCTTTACAGACCACCATTACAAAAGCGACTGATTAATATCACAACAATAACGTCAGACAAAATGTTTCAAATAAAAATCCCCATCCCCTCACGCTGGTAGAGTGAGTGGTTGAGGAGTGCGTGGTGCAACGCGGTGCAGCGCAGCAGGCCGTGCAGGTCCAGACCCCGGCACGTGCAGCGCTGCCGGAGGGGGGTCCCCGCGGTGGCCACCAGAGCAGACAGGCAGCCGGGGCGCTGCCTCAGGAGGAGGGAGGGGTCCAGGAGGGAGAGGCAGACAGGGAGGAGGGAGGGGTCCAGGAGGGAGAGGCAGACAGGGAGGAGGGAGGGGTCCAGGAGGGAGAGGCAGACAGGGAGGAGGGAGGGGTCCAGGAGGGAGAGGCAGACAGGGAGGAGGGAGGGGTCCAGGAGGGAGAGGCCGACAGGGAGGAGGGAGGGGTCCTGGAGGGAGAGGCAGACAGGCAGCCGGGGCGCTGCCTCAGGAGGAGGGAGGGGTCCAGGAGGGAGAGGCAGACAGGGAGGAGGGAGGGGTCCTGGAGGGAGAGGCAGACATGTAGCCGGGGCGCTGCCTCAGGAGGAGGGAGGGGTCCAGGAGGGAGAGGCAGACAGGGAGGAGGGAGGGGTCCAGGAGGGAGAGGCAGACAGGGAGGAGGGAGGGGTCCAGGAGGGAGAGGCAGACAGGGAGGAGGGAGGGGTGCAGGAGGGAGAGGCAGACAGGGAGGAGGGAGGGGTGCAGGAGGGAGAGGCAGAGAGGGAGGAGGGAGGGGTGCAGGAGGGAGAGGCAGACAGGGAGGAGGGAGGGGTCCAGGAGGGAGAGGCAGACAGGGAGGAGGGAGGAGTCCAGGAGGGAGAGGCAGAGAGGGAGGAGGGAGGGGTCCAGGAGGGAGAGGCAGACAGGCAGCCGGGGCGCTGCCTCAGGAGGAGGGAGGGGTCCAGGAGGGAGAGGCAGACAGGGAGGAGGGAGGGGTCCAGGAGGGAGAGGCAGACAGGGAGGAGGGAGGAGTCCAGGAGGGAGAGGCAGAGAGGGAGGAGGGAGGGGTCCAGGAGGGAGAGGCAGACAGGGAGGAGGGAGGGGTCCTGGAGGGAGAGGCAGACAGGCAGCCGGGGCGCTGCCTCAGGAGGAGGGAGGGGTCCAGGAGGGAGAGGCAGAGAGGGAGGAGGGAGGGGTCCAGGAGGGAGAGGCAGACAGGGAGGAGGGAGGGGTCCAGGAGGGAGAGGCAGACAGGGATTAGGGAGGGGTGCAGGAGGGAGAGGCAGAGAGGGAGGAGGGAGGGGTGCAGGAGGGAGAGGCAGACAGGGAGGAGGGAGGGGTCCAGGAGGGAGAGGCAGACAGGGAGGAGGGAGGGGTCCAGGAGGGAGAGGCAGAGAGGGAGGAGGGAGGGGTGCAGGAGGGAGAGGCAGACAGGGAGGAGGGAGGGGTGCAGGAGGGAGAGGCAGACAGGGAGGAGGGAGGAGTCCAGGAGGGAGAGGCAGAGAGGGAGGAGGGAGGGGTCCAGGAGGGAGAGGCAGACAGGCAGCCGGGGCGCTGCCTCAGGAGGAGGGAGGGGTCCAGGAGGGAGAGGCAGACAGGGAGGAGGGAGGGGTCCAGGAGGGAGAGGCAGACAGGGAGGAGGGAGGAGTCCAGGAGGGAGAGGCAGAGAGGGAGGAGGGAGGGGTCCAGGAGGGAGAGGCAGACAGGGAGGAGGGAGGGGTCCTGGAGGGAGAGGCAGACAGGCAGCCGGGGCGCTGCCTCAGGAGGAGGGAGGGGTCCAGGAGGGAGAGGCAGAGAGGGAGGAGGGAGGGGTCCAGGAGGGAGAGGCAGACAGGGAGGAGGGAGGGGTCCAGGAGGGAGAGGCAGACAGGGATTAGGGAGGGGTGCAGGAGGGAGAGGCAGAGAGGGAGGAGGGAGGGGTGCAGGAGGGAGAGGCAGACAGGGAGGAGGGAGGGGTCCAGGAGGGAGAGGCAGACAGGGAGGAGGGAGGGGTCCAGGAGGGAGAGGCAGACAGGGAGGAGGGAGGGGTGCAGGAGGGAGAGGCAGACAGGGAGGAGGGAGGGGTGCAGGAGGGAGAGGCAGAGAGGGAGGAGGGAGGGGTGCAGGAGGGAGAGGCAGACAGGGAGGAGGGAGGGGTCCAGGAGGGAGAGGCAGAGAGGGAGGAGGGAGGAGTCCAGGAGGGAGAGGCAGACAGGGAGGAGGGAGGAGTCCAGGAGGGAGAGGCAGAGAGGGAGGAGGGAGGGGTCCAGGAGGGAGAGGCAGACAGGGAGGAGGGAGGGGTCCAGGAGGGAGAGGCAGACAGGCAGCCGGGGCGCTGCCTCAGGAGGAGGGAGGGGTCCAGGAGGGAGAGGCAGAGAGGGAGGAGGGAGGGGTCCAGGAGGGAGAGGCAGACAGGGAGGAGGGAGGGGTCCAGGAGGGAGAGGCAGAGAGGGAGGAGGGAGGGGTGCAGGAGGGAGAGGCAGACAGGGAGGAGGGAGGGGTCCAGGAGGGAGAGGCAGACAGGGAGGAGGGAGGGGTCCAGGAGGGAGAGGCAGACAGGGAGGAGGGAGGGGTGCAGGAGGGAGAGGCAGACAGGGAGGAGGGAGGGGTGCAGGAGGGAGAGGCAGAGAGGGAGGAGGGAGGGGTGCAGGAGGGAGAGGCAGACAGGGAGGAGGGAGGGGTCCAGGAGGGAGAGGCAGAGAGGGAGGAGGGAGGAGTCCAGGAGGGAGAGGCAGACAGGGAGGAGGGAGGAGTCCAGGAGGGAGAGGCAGAGAGGGAGGAGGGAGGGGTCCAGGAGGGAGAGGCAGACAGGGAGGAGGGAGGGGTCCAGGAGGGAGAGGCAGACAGGCAGCCGGGACGCTGCCTCAGGAGGAGGGAGGGGTCCAGGAGGGAGAGGCAGAGTGGGAGGAGGGAGGAGTCCAGGAGGGAGAGGCAGACAGGCAGCCGGGGCGCTGCCTCAGGAGGAGGGAGGGGTCCAGGAGGGAGAGGCAGACAGGGAGGAGGGAGGGGTCCAGGAGGGAGAGGCAGACAGGGAGGAGGGAGGAGTCCAGGAGGGAGAGGCAGACAGGCAGCCGGGGCGCTGCCTCAGGAGGAGGGAGGGGTCCAGGAGGGAGAGGCAGAGAGGGAGGAGGGAGGGGTCCAGGAGGGAGAGGCAGAGAGGGAGGAGGGAGGGGTCCAGGAGGGAGAGGCAGACAGGCAGCCGGGGCGCTGCCTCAGGAGGAGGGAGGGGTCCAGGAGGGAGAGGCAGACAGGGAGGAGGGAGGGGTCCAGGAGGGAGAGGCAGACAGGGAGGAGGGAGGAGTCCAGGAGGGAGAGGCAGAGAGGGAGGAGGGAGGGGTCCAGGAGGGAGAGGCAGACAGGGAGGAGGGAGGGGTCCTGGAGGGAGAGGCAGACAGGCAGCCGGGGCGCTGCCTCAGGAGGAGGGAGGGGTCCAGGAGGGAGAGGCAGAGAGGGAGGAGGGAGGGGTCCAGGAGGGAGAGGCAGACAGGGAGGAGGGAGGGGTCCAGGAGGGAGAGGCAGACAGGGATTAGGGAGGGGTGCAGGAGGGAGAGGCAGAGAGGGAGGAGGGAGGGGTGCAGGAGGGAGAGGCAGACAGGGAGGAGGGAGGGGTCCAGGAGGGAGAGGCAGACAGGGAGGAGGGAGGGGTCCAGGAGGGAGAGGCAGACAGGGAGGAGGGAGGGGTGCAGGAGGGAGAGGCAGACAGGGAGGAGGGAGGGGTGCAGGAGGGAGAGGCAGAGAGGGAGGAGGGAGGGGTGCAGGAGGGAGAGGCAGACAGGGAGGAGGGAGGGGTCCAGGAGGGAGAGGCAGAGAGGGAGGAGGGAGGAGTCCAGGAGGGAGAGGCAGACAGGGAGGAGGGAGGAGTCCAGGAGGGAGAGGCAGAGAGGGAGGAGGGAGGGGTCCAGGAGGGAGAGGCAGACAGGGAGGAGGGAGGGGTCCAGGAGGGAGAGGCAGACAGGCAGCCGGGGCGCTGCCTCAGGAGGAGGGAGGGGTCCAGGAGGGAGAGGCAGAGAGGGAGGAGGGAGGGGTCCAGGAGGGAGAGGCAGACAGGGAGGAGGGAGGGGTCCAGGAGGGAGAGGCAGACAGGGATTAGGGAGGGGTGCCGGAGGGAGAGGCAGAGAGGGAGGAGGGAGGGGTGCAGGAGGGAGAGGCAGACAGGGAGGAGGGAGGGGTCCAGGAGGGAGAGGCAGACAGGGAGGAGGGAGGGGTCCAGGAGGGAGAGGCAGACAGGGAGGAGGGAGGGGTGCAGGAGGGAGAGGCAGACAGGGAGGAGGGAGGGGTGCAGGAGGGAGAGGCAGAGAGGGAGGAGGGAGGGGTGCAGGAGGGAGAGGCAGACAGGGAGGAGGGAGGGGTCCAGGAGGGAGAGGCAGAGAGGGAGGAGGGAGGAGTCCAGGAGGGAGAGGCAGACAGGGAGGAGGGAGGAGTCCAGGAGGGAGAGGCAGAGAGGGAGGAGGGAGGGGTCCAGGAGGGAGAGGCAGACAGGGAGGAGGGAGGGGTCCAGGAGGGAGAGGCAGACAGGCAGCCGGGACGCTGCCTCAGGAGGAGGGAGGGGTCCAGGAGGGAGAGGCAGAGAGGGAGGAGGGAGGAGTCCAGGAGGGAGAGGCAGACAGGCAGCCGGGGCGCTGCCTCAGGAGGAGGGAGGGGTCCAGGAGGGAGAGGCAGACAGGGAGGAGGGAGGGGTCCAGGAGGGAGAGGCAGACAGGGAGGAGGGAGGAGTCCAGGAGGGAGAGGCAGACAGGCAGCCGGGGCGCTGCCTCAGGAGGAGGGAGGGGTCCAGGAGGGAGAGGCAGAGAGGGAGGAGGGAGGAGTCCAGGAGGGAGAGGCAGACAGGGAGGAGGGAGGGGTCCAGGAGGGAGAGGCAGACAGGGAGGAGGGAGGGGTGCAGGAGGGAGAGCAGACAGGGAGGAGGGAGGGGTGCAGGAGGGAGAGGCAGAGAGGGAGGAGGGAGGGGTGCAGGAGGGAGAGGCAGACAGGGAGGAGGGAGGGGTCCAGGAGGGAGAGGCAGACAGGGAGGAGGGAGGGGTCCAGGAGGGAGAGGCAGACAGGGAGGAGGGAGGGGTCCAGGAGGGAGAGGCAGACAGGCAGCCGGGGCGCTGCCTCAGGAGGAGGGAGGGGTCCAGGAGGGAGAGGCAGACAGGGAGGAGGGAGGGGTCCAGGAGGGAGAGGCAGACAGGGAGGAGGGAGGAGTCCAGGAGGGAGAGGCAGAGAGGGAGGAGGGAGGGGTCCAGGAGGGAGAGGCAGACAGGGAGGAGGGAGGGGTCCTGGAGGGAGAGGCAGACAGGCAGCCGGGGCGCTGCCTCAGGAGGAGGGAGGGGTCCAGGAGGGAGAGGCAGACAGGGAGGAGGGAGGGGTCCTGGAGGGAGAGGCAGACAGGCAGCCGGGGCGCTGCCTCAGGAGGAGGGAGGGGTCCAGGAGGGAGAGGCAGACAGGGAGGAGGGAGGGGTCCAGGAGGGAGAGGCAGACAGGGAGGAGGGAGGGGTCCAGGAGGGAGAGGCAGACAGGGAGGAGGGAGGGGTGCAGGAGGGAGAGGCAGACAGGGAGGAGGGAGGGGTGCAGGAGGGAGAGGCAGAGAGGGAGGAGGGAGGGGTGCAGGAGGGAGAGGCAGACAGGGAGGGGTGCAGGAGGGAGAGGCAGAGAGGGAGGAGGGAGGGGTGCAGGAGGGAGAGGCAGACAGGGAGGAGGGAGGGGTCCAGGAGGGAGAGGCAGAGAGGGAGGAGGGAGGAGTCCAGGAGGGAGAGGCAGACAGGGAGGAGGGAGGAGTCCAGGAGGGAGAGGCAGAGAGGGAGGAGGGAGGGGTCCAGGAGGGAGAGGCAGACAGGGAGGAGGGAGGGGTGCAGGAGGGAGAGGCAGACAGGGAGGAGGGAGGGGTGCAGGAGGGAGAGGCAGAGAGGGAGGAGGGAGGGGTGCAGGAGGGAGAGGCAGACAGGGAGGGGTGCAGGAGGGAGAGGCAGAGAGGGAGGAGGGAGGGGTGCAGGAGGGAGAGGCAGACAGGGAGGGGTGCAGGAGGGAGAGGCAGAGAGGGAGGAGGGAGGGGTGCAGGAGGGAGAGGCAGAGAGGGAGGAGGGAGGGGTGCAGGAGGGAGAGGCAGACAGGGAGGGGTGCAGGAGGGAGAGGCAGAGAGGGAGGAGGGAGGGGTGCAGGAGGGAGAGGCAGACAGGGAGGAGGGAGGAGTCCAGGAGGGAGAGGCAGACAGGGAGGAGGGAGGAGTCCAGGAGGGAGAGGCAGAGAGGGAGGAGGGAGGAGTCCAGGAGGGAGAGGCAGACAGGGAGGAGGGAGGAGTCCAGGAGGGAGAGGCAGACAGGGAGCCACTGCAAGACCTGTCCTCCTCAGACCAGCACTGCGACAGGAGCCCCTCCAACACCGGCCTGGGGGAGAGGAGGGGGGCTTAGAGCTCCACACCAGGACGGAGTGTGTGTGAGTGAGCTTGGGTAAGGTTGTTTGTCTGTGTGTGTGTGTGTGTGTGTGTGTGTATGTGTGTGTGTGTGTGTGTGTCTGTGTGTGTGTGTGTGTCTGTGTGTGTGTCTGTGTGTGTGTGTGTGTGTGTGTGTATGTGTGTGTATGTGTGTGTGTGTGTGTGTCTGTGTGTGTGTGTGTATGTGTGTGTGTGTGTGTGTGTCTGTGTGTGTGTGTGTGTGTCTGTGTGTGAATGTGTGTGTATGTGTGTGTGTGTCTGTGTGTGTGTCTGTGTGTGTATGTATGTGTGTGTGTGTGTATGTGTGTGTGTGTCTGTGTGTGTATGTATGTGTGTGTGTGTGTGTGTGTGTTTGGGGAGGTCAAGAGGAAAACCGACCCAAGGTGTCACATTATTTCACACAAGTTGACTAATTATCTCTGCTTTATTATGATCAAGTTTTATGTTTTTATGTTCAAATGTTCAAATAAGCAATAGCCCAACCTAATGCAAAGCTATTGTACAACTAAAGTAAGGTAATGTACCCAAAGTTTATTACCCCAAATATCATTTTGTCATCATATATTCCTCGCCTATGTTGCATAATCCAAACTCGAAAAGCTGTGACTGAAATCGTTAGATGTTCTTCCCTATGCACTCTGCATCTGAGCAACCCCCTCACGCTGCTGATAAAGGCAGGGTAGGAAATGGTATTAAGAAGCACTTTAGTCATATTTGCTGAAATAACGTCCTGATAACTACCAAATAAAAGGTTTGACAGTAAAATGAAATCAATCTGATATCCGGGCGTGGCTGGACTGTAATAAACACGACCATCATTAAACCAAAGTCAGACCGGCACTAATGATTGGACGGCATTCGAACCGAATGCAATGATTGGACGGGCCACTTGTCTGTCTCCCCTCCCGGCAGTAGTCAGGCAGCGTTTATGTGTTTTGGAGGAGGGGCTTTGAAGGGAGGGGTGGGATATGAGTCATTAACAGTATATTAGTGCTTTCAAACTCAAGCTAAAATTGTTACGTTCGCAGAACCTGTCTATCCTGCCTTGAATTCCCCTGTTAGCATTATCTGCTCTGCTCTGAATCCATTTGGGTTAACTTATGTAATGGTCCTTCAGGTCCAACAAGCTGACTGTTGTTGCCATAACGTAATTGCTAACTACTCTTGATTAATAAAAGGGAAACGTTTATCTGAAAATGACATTTGGATACCTGCTCTGCCTCTATGGACCAGCCAAAGGCCTTAATTTAATTCAATTACAAAATTATAATAATAATTGTGATTCATGTGAGGTCATTCATTTTCTTGTATGCCACTATACTGTCAGTTTGACTCTCAAGTACAAATACAATGTTAGAGAACTGAAGATTAAATCTGGAAATTATCATTGGACCAACGGGATATGAATATTGGATCCTGGTTGTTGATTGGTTGACGTCCTCTCTAGGAGCATCATTTTGTGTATTTTGTCCGGTAACAGATTAGCATAAAAAATGGTATGTTATATTGATCCCCCCCCCCCCCTACACACACACACACACACACACACATGCACACACACACACACACACACACACACACACACAGACTGACCCCCTCTTGCCTACCCAGGTGTTGCTGTTGAAGCAATTTACGTAATCAGAATGTCTATAATGGATTTTCTTCCTAAGAAGAGAGATTTAAAAAAAATCTATAATATTGAGATTTGGTCATGTTTTCTTTCCAAGCAATTCCTCTTTTCATATTTTAATCATCCTCTTGCCTCTCAAACATAGAGGAGGAGCAAGACCCTCTGCCTCTATGGACCAGCCTCCACTGGTGTGTGTGTGTGTGTGTGTGTGCGTGTGTGCGTGTGTGTGTGCGTGTGTGTGTGCGTGTGTGCGTGTGTGTGTATGTGTGTGCGTGTGTGTGCGTGTGTGTGTGTGTGCGTGCGTGCGTGCGTGTGTGCGTGTGTGCGTGTGTGCGTGCGTGCGTGTGTGCGTGCGTGTGTGCGTGCGTGTGTGTATGTGTGTGTGTATGTGTGTGCATGTGTGTGCGTGTGTGTGCGTGTGTGTGCGTGTGTGCGTGTGTGCGTGTGTGCGTGTGTGTGTGTGTGTGTGTGCGTGTGTGTGTGTGTCTTTCCTCTCTCCTCTCCTTTACTCTCCTCTCCTTTCCTCTCCTTTCCTCTCCTTTCCTCTCTCCTCTCCTCTCCTTTCCTCTCTCCTCTCCTTTCCTCTCCTTTCCTCTCCTCTCCTCTCCTCTCCTTTCCTCTCTCCTCTCCTCTCCTCTCTCCTCTCCTCCTCTCTCCTCTCCTCTCCTTTCCTCTCCTCTCCTCTCCTCTCCTTTCCTTTCCTCTCTCCTCTCCTCTCCTTTCCTCTCTCCTCTCCTCTCCTTTCCTCTCTCCTCTCCTTTCCTCTCTCCTCTCCTCTCCTTTCCTCTCCTCTCCTTTCCTCTCCTCTCCTTTCCTCTCTCCTCTCCTCTCCTCTCTCCTCTCCTCCTCTCTCCTCTCCTCTCCTCTCCTCTCCTCTCCTTTCCTCTCCTTTCCTTTCCTTTCCTCTCCTCTCCTCTCCTCTCCTCTCCTCTCCTCTCCTTTCCTCTCTCCTCTCCTCTCCTCTCCTCTCCTTTCCTCTCCTCTCCTCTCCTCTCCATTCATCTCCTCTCCTCTCCTCTCCTCTCCTTTCCTCTCTCCTCTCCTCTCTCCTCCTCTCCTTTCCTTTCCTCTCTCCTCTCCTCTCCTTTCCTCTCCTCAGCTCTCCTCTCCTTTCCTCTCTCCTCTCCTCTCCTCTCTCCTCTCCTCTCCTTTCCTCTCTCCTTTCCTCTCCACTCCTCTCCTTTCCTCTCCTTTCCTCTCCTCTCCTCTCCTCTCCTCTCCTCTCCTTTCCTTTCCATCTGGCCCCAGGACAGATGAGGGCCGCAGGCAGTAGTCGACTGGCAATCGGGAGCACCGGGAGAATTCCCGGTGGGCCGAGACACGTCTGGGCCGGAGGGCCGCTTGTCTTATAATTTACTACTAATAAAATGTCGGCAGAAGATTGAGCGACACAGTTGGCCGTCCCCGATTTCCCCAAGGCTGATTGGTCTATTCCAAATGAACGTCTGTGCAGACATTACCCCGCCCCCTTTGTCTCGCTGACACACAGTGACACTACGATCGAAAGCTAGCTAGTAGAGCCTATATTATGATTGAAAACCAGGCTAAGAAATGTAAGGGGCTGAAAAACAAGAGACAAAAATACATCATCTTCACTAGACAAGGTTTTACCAATTGAAAAACGGCTATGTTTATTTTACATATTAGCTATTTTGTGCTCAAATAAAGGCCCAAAAATGTCACTTGCGCTGTGCACGCTCGCATGAACTGTGAAACTCCCTAACTTGCATTACATCAAACACAGACTGTGGATGCATTGGCAGGGCAGATGTGGTGGCGTATACGGGGGCCGGTTCTGGTGGGCCAGTCTGGATAAAAGGCCAGGGCCTCCCAGTCTGTCCCTAGCCGCAGGGCTAGGCCAGCGCCAGGCCTCCCAGTCTGTCCCTAGCCGCAGGGCTAGGCCAGCGCCAGGCCTCCCAGTCTGTCCCTAGCCGCAGGGCTAGGCCAGCGCCAGGCCTCCCAGTCTGTCCCTAGCCGCAGGGCTAGGCCAGCGCCAGGCCTCCCAGTCTGTCCCTAGCCGCAGGGCTAGGCCAGCGCCAGGCCTCCCAGTCTGTCCCTAGCCGCAGGGCTAGGCCAGCGCCAGGCCTCCCAGTCTGTCCCTAGCCGCAGGGCTAGGCCAGCGCCAGGCCTCCCAGTCTGTCCCTAGCCGCAGGGCTAGGCCAGCGCCAGGCCTCCCTACCAGGCGTTCCCCTTCACCAACTGCTCTCCTCTCACTGTCTCTGGGGGGCTTGGCTGTTGCCCCCCCCCAGTCACCACAGTCACCATCCAGCTGGAGGCTGTCCCCTCGGACTCTGCTCTGCCTCTGACTGGCCTCTGCTCTGCCTCTCTCTCTGACTGGCCTCTCTGCTCTGCCTCTGACTGGCCTCTGCTCTGCCTCTCTCTCTGACTGGCCTCTCTGATCTGCCTCTCTGACTGGCTGGCCTCTCTGACTGGCCTCTGCTCTGCCTCTCTGACTGGCCTCTGCTCTGCCTCTCTGACTGACTGGCCTCTCTGCTCTGCCTCTGACTGGCTGGCCTCTTTGACTGGCCTCTGCTCTGCCTCTCTGACTGGCCTCTGCTCTGCCTCTCTGACTGGCCTCTGCTCTGCCTCTCTGACTGGCCTCTGCTCTGCCTCTCTGACTGGCTGGCCTCTCTGCTCTGCCTCTCTGACTGGCCTCTGCTCTGCCTCTCTGACTGGCCTCTGCTCTGCCTCTCTGACTGGCTGGCCTCTCTGCTCTCTCACCTCCTTCTTCCTGGGATTGGCCAATTCACCAAAATAGGCTGTAGCTACACTCATTCACTCCACTTCCCAGTGAGGGGTTCAAATACTGCCGAAGTGTGTTGAGCACATACGCATATGTGTGTGAGTATGTGTGTGTGTGTATACATGTGTACATACAGTATATACATACATGGCATTGTTTGTTCCCTATCCATTACCTGGGTGTGGGTGGTTCAGAAGGTATATAATATTACACTTAATCAGCACCGCAAACAAAGCAGTGTCCAACTCCAGGTATTCTATGTGTGCTTACTGAGGTACCCGATCCTTTACACCTGAGTAGTAAAGATTCCTCACAAGAAACCTTGTCCTGATATACACCTGCTGGGGATACAGGTTATAATAGACACCAGAGATGCACCAGAGAACACGTCTGTTGTACAAGAGAGACCAGAGATAGAGACCTTGTCCTAGTACATGTCTCTTCTACAAGAGAGACCAGAGATAGAGACCTTGTCCTAGTACATGTCTCTTCTACAAGAGAGACCAGAGATAGAGACCTTGTCCCAAAACATGTCTGTTCTACAAGAGACCAGAGATGGAGACCTTATCCTAAAACATGTCTGTTCTACAAGAGAGACCAGAGATAGAGACCTTATCCTAAAACATGTCTGTTCTACAAGAGACCAGAGATGGAGACCTTATCCTAAAACATGTCTGTTCTACAAGAGACCAGAGATGGAGACCATGTCCTTGTACATGCCTAAGAGAGAGCAGAGGTGCACCTGTGTGTGTGTGTGGAAGGCAGTGTGTGTGCAGCTGTCTGAGCAGGGCGCAGGGCCTCTCGCCCTCCCAGGCACAGAGGCAGGGCGCAGGGCCTCTCGCCCTCCCAGGCACAGAGGCAGGGGCGCAGGGCCTCTCGCCCTCCCAGGCACAGAGGCAGGGCGCAGGGCCTCTCGCCCTCCCAGGCACAGAGGCAGGGCGCAGGGCCTCTCGCCCTCCCAGGCACAGAGGCAGGGCGCAGGGCCTCTCGCCCTCCCAGGCACAGAGGCAGGGCGCAGGGCCTCTCGCCCTCCCAGGCACAGAGGCAGGGCGCAGGGCCTCTCGCCCTCCCAGGCACAGAGGCAGGGCGCAGGGCCTCTCGCCCTCCCAAGCACAGAGGCAGGGCGCAGGGCCTCTCGCCCTCCCAGGCACAGAGGCAGGGCGCAGGGCCTCTCGCCCTCCCAGGCACAGAGGCAGGGCGCAGGGCTGGGTGGCGCTCCGTCAGGGAGCGCAGGGTGAGCAGGGAGAGCAGGGAGAGCAGGGTGAGCAGGGAGCGCAGGGTGAGCAGGGAGCGCAGGGTGAGCAGGGAGCGCAGGGTGAGCAGGGAGCGCAGGGAGAGCAGGGAGCGCAGGGTGAGCAGGGAGCGCAGGGAGAGCAGGGAGCGCAGGGTGAGCAGGGAGCGCAGGGTGAGCAGGGAGAGCAGGGAGCGCAGGGTGAGCAGGGAGCGCAGGGTGAGCAGGGAGCGCAGGGTGAGCAGGGAGAGCAGGGAGAGCAGGGTGAGCAGGGAGCGCAGGGTGAGCAGGGAGCGCAGGGAGAGCAGGGAGCGCAGGGTGAGCAGGGAGCGCAGGGTGAGCAGGGAGCGCAGGGTGAGCAGGGAGCGCAGGGAGCGCAGGGTGAGCAGGGAGCGCAGGGTGAGCAGGGAGCGCAGGGTGAGCAGGGAGCGCAGGGTGAGCAGGGAGAGCAGGGTGAGCAGGGAGAGCAGGGTGAGCAGGGAGAGCAGGGTGAGCAGGGAGCGCAGGGTGAGCAGGGAGCGCAGGGTGAGCAGGGAGCGCAGGGTGAGCAGGGAGAGCAGGGTGAGCAGGGAGAGCAGGGTGAGCAGGGAGCGCAGGGTGAGCAGGGAGAGCAGGGTGAGCAGGGAGCGCAGGGTGAGCAGGGAGAGCAGGGTGAGCAGGGTGAGCAGGGAGCGCAGGGTGAGCAGGGAGCGCAGGGTGAGCAGGGAGCGCAGGGTGAGCAGGGAGCGCAGGGTGAGCAGGGAGAGCAGGGAGAGCAGGGTGAGCAGGGAGCGCAGGGTGAGCAGGGAGCGCAGGGAGAGCAGGGAGCGCAGGGTGAGCAGGGAGCGCAGGGTGAGCAGGGAGCGCAGGGTGAGCAGGGAGCGCAGGGAGCGCAGGGTGAGCAGGGAGCGCAGGGTGAGCAGGGAGCGCAGGGTGAGCAGGGAGCGCAGGGTGAGCAGGGAGAGCAGGGTGAGCAGGGAGAGCAGGGTGAGCAGGGAGAGCAGGGTGAGCAGGGAGCGCAGGGTGAGCAGGGAGCGCAGGGTGAGCAGGGAGCGCAGGGTGAGCAGGGAGAGCAGGGTGAGCAGGGAGAGCAGGGTGAGCAGGGAGCGCAGGGTGAGCAGGGAGAGCAGGGTGAGCAGGGAGCGCAGGGTGAGCAGGGAGAGCAGGGTGAGCAGGGAGAGCAGGGTGAGCAGGGAGCGCAGGGTGAGCAGGGAGAGCAGGGTGAGCAGGGTGAGCAGGGTGAGCAGGGAGCGCAGGGTGAGCAGGGAGCGCAGGGTGAGCAGGGAGCGCAGGGTGAGCAGGGAGCGCAGGGAGCGCAGGGTGAGCAGGGAGCGCAGGGAGCGCAGGGTGAGCAGGGAGCGCAGGGTGAGCAGGGAGCGCAGGGAGCGCAGGGTGAGCAGGGAGCGCAGGGTGAGCAGGGAGCGCAGGGTGAGCAGGGTGAGCAGGGTGAGCAGGGAGAGCAGGGTGAGCAGGGAGAGCAGGGAGCGCAGGGTGAGCAGGGAGAGCAGGGAGAGCAGGGAGCGCAGGGTGAGCAGGGAGAGCAGGGTGAGCAGGGAGCGCAGGGAGAGCAGGGTGAGCAGGGAGCGCAGGGAGAGCAGGGTGAGCAGGGAGCGCAGGGTGAGCAGGGAGAGCAGGGTGAGCAGGGAGCGCAGGGAGAGCAGGGAGCGCAGGGTGAGCAGGGAGCGCAGGGTGAGCAGGGAGCGCAGGGAGCGCAGGGTGAGCAGGGAGCGCAGGGAGCGCAGGGTGAGCAGGGAGCGCAGGGTGAGCAGGGAGCGCAGGGAGCGCAGGGTGAGCAGGGAGCGCAGGGTGAGCAGGGAGCGCAGGGTGAGCAGGGTGAGCAGGGTGAGCAGGGAGAGCAGGGTGAGCAGGGAGCGCAGGGTGAGCAGGGAGAGCAGGGAGCGCAGGGTGAGCAGGGTGAGCAGGGAGCGCAGGGTGAGCAGGGAGCGCAGGGTGAGCAGGGAGAGCAGGGTGAGCAGGGAGAGCAGGGAGCGCAGGGTGAGCAGGGAGCGCAGGGTGAGCAGGGAGCGCAGGGTGAGCAGGGAGAGCAGGGAGCGCAGGGTGAGCAGGGAGCGCAGGGTGAGCAGGGAGCGCAGGGTGAGCAGGGAGCGCAGGGTGAGCAGGGAGAGCAGGGAGCGCAGGGTGAGCAGGGTGAGCAGGGTGAGCAGGGTGAGCAGGGAGCGCAGGGTGAGCAGGGAGCGCAGGGTGAGCAGGGAGCGCAGGGTGAGCAGGGAGAGCAGGGAGAGCAGGGTGAGCAGGGAGCGCAGGGTGAGCAGGGAGCGCAGGGTGAGCAGGGAGAGCAGGGTGAGCAGGGAGCGCAGGGTGAGCAGGGAGCGCAGGGTGAGCAGGGAGAGCAGGGAGAGCAGGGTGAGCAGGGAGCGCAGGGTGAGCAGGGAGCGCAGGGAGAGCAGGGAGCGCAGGGTGAGCAGGGAGCGCAGGGTGAGCAGGGAGCGCAGGGTGAGCAGGGAGCGCAGGGAGCGCAGGGTGAGCAGGGAGCGCAGGGTGAGCAGGGAGCGCAGGGTGAGCAGGGAGCGCAGGGTGAGCAGGGAGAGCAGGGTGAGCAGGGAGAGCAGGGTGAGCAGGGAGAGCAGGGTGAGCAGGGAGCGCAGGGTGAGCAGGGAGCGCAGGGTGAGCAGGGAGCGCAGGGTGAGCAGGGAGAGCAGGGTGAGCAGGGAGAGCAGGGTGAGCAGGGAGCGCAGGGTGAGCAGGGAGAGCAGGGTGAGCAGGGAGCGCAGGGTGAGCAGGGAGAGCAGGGTGAGCAGGGAGAGCAGGGTGAGCAGGGAGCGCAGGGTGAGCAGGGAGAGCAGGGTGAGCAGGGTGAGCAGGGTGAGCAGGGAGCGCAGGGTGAGCAGGGAGCGCAGGGTGAGCAGGGAGCGCAGGGTGAGCAGGGAGCGCAGGGAGCGCAGGGTGAGCAGGGAGCGCAGGGAGCGCAGGGTGAGCAGGGAGCGCAGGGTGAGCAGGGAGCGCAGGGAGCGCAGGGTGAGCAGGGAGCGCAGGGTGAGCAGGGAGCGCAGGGTGAGCAGGGTGAGCAGGGTGAGCAGGGAGAGCAGGGTGAGCAGGGAGAGCAGGGAGCGCAGGGTGAGCAGGGAGAGCAGGGAGAGCAGGGAGCGCAGGGTGAGCAGGGAGAGCAGGGTGAGCAGGGAGCGCAGGGAGAGCAGGGTGAGCAGGGAGCGCAGGGAGAGCAGGGTGAGCAGGGAGCGCAGGGTGAGCAGGGAGAGCAGGGTGAGCAGGGAGCGCAGGGAGAGCAGGGAGCGCAGGGTGAGCAGGGAGCGCAGGGTGAGCAGGGAGCGCAGGGAGCGCAGGGTGAGCAGGGAGCGCAGGGAGCGCAGGGTGAGCAGGGAGCGCAGGGTGAGCAGGGAGCGCAGGGAGCGCAGGGTGAGCAGGGAGCGCAGGGTGAGCAGGGAGCGCAGGGTGAGCAGGGTGAGCAGGGTGAGCAGGGAGAGCAGGGTGAGCAGGGAGCGCAGGGTGAGCAGGGAGAGCAGGGAGCGCAGGGTGAGCAGGGTGAGCAGGGAGCGCAGGGTGAGCAGGGAGCGCAGGGTGAGCAGGGAGAGCAGGGTGAGCAGGGAGAGCAGGGAGCGCAGGGTGAGCAGGGAGCGCAGGGTGAGCAGGGAGCGCAGGGTGAGCAGGGAGAGCAGGGAGCGCAGGGTGAGCAGGGAGCGCAGGGTGAGCAGGGAGCGCAGGGTGAGCAGGGAGCGCAGGGTGAGCAGGGAGAGCAGGGAGCGCAGGGTGAGCAGGGTGAGCAGGGTGA
This sequence comes from Osmerus eperlanus, assembly GCF_963692335.1. Taxonomy (NCBI): domain Eukaryota; kingdom Metazoa; phylum Chordata; class Actinopteri; order Osmeriformes; family Osmeridae; genus Osmerus; species Osmerus eperlanus. Next base: position 2,348,734 of record NC_085023.1, on the reverse strand, counting down.
GCAGGGTGAGCAGGGTGAGCAGGGAGCGCAGGGTGAGCAGGGAGCGCAGGGTGAGCAGGGAGCGCAGGGTGAGCAGGGAGAGCAGGGTGAGCAGGGAGAGCAGGGTGAGCAGGGTGAGCAGGGTGAGCAGGGAGCGCAGGGTGAGCAGGGTGAGCAGGGTGAGCAGGGAGAGCAGGGAGCGCAGGGTGAGCAGGGAGAGCAGGGTGAGCAGGGAGAGCAGGGTGAGCAGGGAGCGCAGGGTGAGCAGGGAGAGCAGGGTGAGCAGGGAGAGCAGGGTGAGCAGGGTGAGCAGGGAGAGCAGGGTGAGCAGGGAGCGCAGGGTGAGGGCACACCAACGCGAGCCTTTCATTTGGCAGGCTCCATCTAGGACAACACACAAAGAAGGGAGGTTGAAAAACAGGCGTTTCACAAGCTGATGAATACACACACACACACACGCGTCTGTATTGACTGTTCTGGAAAACAGGTGCTGTGTGTGTGTGTGTCTTCTCAAGTTCCATATTGGTCAACACAGCAGGTTGTTATAGTGGAGAGGTTCATGTTTAATCTGTGGGTTTGCTTTTCACATCCTTGATAGACATTGTTTGAGCAAACTGATTCATGAGCAAAATCCTTGACCTTTCTAGATGGTTCTGTGAAGCCAGGGAGAAGCACACTTGTCTCAGTTCATTATTATTAGGGATTTGAACGATATAGTTTTTTGCTCTTATCAATTGATGTTCAATTTGTTGTAGCCTACTTTCATTCATTATTTATTTCTGTTTTTTTAATTTGCCACACCTCATTGTTTTCCCAGTTCGTGCAAACTAAAGCACTTGGACTTGAAATGTGCATTGTAGAGATCAATACAATTTGTCAGTTTCCCTCAAATACACTCAATCGCGTTGTGTTGAATGAACACAGGCACTTAATATTCCAGCTATACCACTTTCAACAAGAACCCATGCATGAATGTAATGCCGAGTTAGATTAATTAATAATGACTTTTGAATGCTGCCATCCGCTGTGGCCTCCAGGTGTTTGGTGTGAGACAGGTATAAAGCAGGCCACACTGGGCCCCAGGCTGAAGTCTGCACATCTCCCCCACCTGCCCACGGAGACATGACCTCCACTGGATAACACCTTTGGCTAACTGAATGAGAGAATTGCTAGGCGGGGTCAAACCTAGGTAGCTCTATAGCTGGAATTATATAACAAACCACAAGCCATGGTGGAAAGATTTTTCCAAATCTAGTTTATATTTATATTTATTGTATTTATGATTGTATATAGATACATATTATTATTTATTTTTTTAATTACTCACCTTTGCAGATGTGTCGAAGAAATGTGTAGTTTCTGGAACAGAAGTGGGCCATGCATGTTTCCCAGTTATGCTGACAGCTAGGTGGAGATCTGGTGGACCTTATGCTGCATAACTGCTCCTGGGACATGAACATGACACGACTATTATAAAAGTATTTAATATCGCAATTTGACAGGTTTAATCCGGAACTCACCTAGGGACACAAACTACACGAAGACGCCCAGGGGCGTTTTTAGGCACGGGCGGACCGGGCAGCCGCCCGGGGCGGCATTTTTTCATGTCACGTGGGGGGCGCACGAGCATAAAATAAATAAATAAAAATCTCTGCCTGCGAAGCGGTTTTCTCTTTTCAATCATTTCACTGTGTGGGGAATTGGCAAATTGGCGCCCCCTTCAGGCAGCTGCAGGCACCCCTGCTTGCTGAGAAGGTGCCGTGCACAGAAGCAGTGTGAAAAAAGGGGAGAGGGACAAACAGCTCATCTGACTGGGTCTCCCAAATGGAACGGACAATTCATAATATCATAAATATAGGCCTAAAGTTCCTGCACATTTTTGTTTTTTTTAATTGTGTGAAATGGCGAATTGAAAAAAAATGGGTATAGGCTAACTCTTACGTTTGTTAGCCTTTTTGCTTTGTGCTTGTCGTTATTTACATGGTATCTGTGCAAGACAGCTGTCTATTAAGAGACATGCAACAACAATATTTCGGTTTTAACTCAACAAACACGAGATAAAATTTCACCATAATAGTGTGCTTTGCAACAAAACTGTTACAAGTTCAGTTATTATTTATTTTCATTATTTAGGTTAGGCCCTGTAATTAGCCAACGGAATTTTCAAATCTGTAGGTAGTTTCAAAGACGAACATTTGCTATTTGCTTCAACTATATTTCGTGACAAAGTAAGTAAGTAAGTAAGTAAGACTTTATTTATATAGCACATTTAGCACACATTTCATACAAGAATTGTAGCTCAAGGTGCTTTACATAAAATCAATAAAAACAATAATACAAGTGATAAACAATTCAAACAAAAATACAAATCCCAATAAGATCTCTGGTATAAGTATAGTTTAACGTCATAAGTAAAAGTGTTTCTCCCTAAAAGTTATATTAATATAGCATGTAATAAGACATTTAGCGTGTAAGGGCATGTTTATGTAACCCTCCTATTATGTTTGGTGTCAATTTGACCCCAGGCTGTTTTAGCTGTATAGAACATAATCGGTCTTACCATAACAGCCTTTTGATTTCAATGGGGGGGGGGGGGGGGGGGGGGCGAAGGGCGTCTCGCCCTGGGTGTAATTCAATGTAGAACCGCCACTGAAGACGCCAACACTAGCAATTTCAACGCCTCAATGTTTCAGTGCATAAAATGTCAATGTTTTACTTTAGTCAAGTCCATAAAAAAATATTTGTGTCAACAAACACGTTCTGTTGAGTAAGCTATTATGCGCTTACGCAGTGCTACTATTTACCCCCAAAACTTACATCACATTGAAAAGCAGCTATCGTTTTACAAATTCTAATTCACCAAAAATGACTAAAATGTGAATTCTAATTCACGTGGCTCATGCTAAATAAATAATAAATATTCTGTATTTGATGGATAAGATTAATAATCTGACATAGCCTATGTCAGCAGTGCCGAAAATGACGATCGACGAGTAATTAGCTATTAACCAATAAAACATCTGTTAATGAAATAGCATCTTACTCACCAATTAGAATCGCGGTTTCCACGGCTGCTTTGCGCTGCATTGTAACGCGCCCCCCTACCTTGCAGTAAGCACCTCAACAAGAGGACAGCTCCGGTGAAGGGCCAAACAGTGATTACCTGCGTCAAGCGCTCAGACGTCATTTGGAAGACACGGTATCAGGTAGGACACTATGATGGGAAATGGGTGTACGGGGCCGGTTAACAGATTATGCTCTACAACTGAAAACAAAACTAACGTAAAAAGGACGCGTTATGGGTATGTGATTGATTGATTGAGTGAGTGATTTTATATTGGAACGTAGAAAGGTAGGATTGCTTCAAAGAGGCATTTGTTTGAATGAATCAAGCCCAACACGAGTAACGTAGGATATCGGTACATTTTCATGTGTCTGTCAGCTCAGATGAATGCATGCTGCATGACGTCAAGTCAAATGTCGGTTTAGTGTCCATAAATCACACTTAACTCAAACCATGTCTCTTAATAGACAGCTGTCTTGCACAGATACCATGTAAATAACGACAAGCACAACAATCAATCATATTCAAGGTTCTCTTATCATGACCATACATAGGCTACAAATAGCGCAAATAGTTGAAATATGTGAAATGTGAAAATAACATGGCTGGATCTAAGAACTTATTACCATCTACAATAATTAAAATACAAAACAATAACAATAAACCATAATTCAAGAAAAAAAAAGAATCTAAATAAGTCTGATTTGTTTGTGAACATATCTCTGAAGACTTGAGAGGAAATAACCATATGAAAGCATCACATTTAGCATCTAGGATAGCAGCAACAGGCCAATCAGCGTCACAAGAGTTCACATAAATAACACCCAAAAACAACAGTGAAAGGAAACGTCAGATAATCACATTGTGCTGATGCTATTCTGTTTCCACTTCTAGACACACACACTTACTCACTCACTCACTCACTCACACTCTATATTTTAACAATACATCTCATCATCATAATCAAAGGTCTAATCAATAATAACAATCGATCATGATCAATGGAGAGTGAATATATACTGAGCCTCTCATCTTTCATCTTGGCAGATCATCCTTCTGAATCTTCTGGTCTGTTCTTTGTGCGGATTTGTCCCAGATGAGGAGTTGCACTGGGCACAATGGGTCTGTGTGTGTGTGTGTGTGTCTGTGTGTCTGTGAGAGAGTGTACCTGTGAGTGCGAGAGTTTGTATGTGTAGATGTGGCTGGTGAGTGCGTTTGTGAGTATGTGAGTTTGTAGGTGCATATATATGTGAGTGCATCAGTAATACATTCCTGGATGTGTGAGATGACTGGAAGTGTGACTGGTGTGTGTGTGTGTGTGTGTGAGCAGCATCAGTAATGATCCATGAGGTGTAATCTGTGTCCAGCAACACATCCCTGTAGACCCATCAGCACCTTCATCCTCCCCAGGGATCAAGCCCTGATCCTGGGGATGATTGGCTAGGAAGAGGACAGACACCAGGTCCTGCATTCTCACACACAATCAAGTCTCGGTCATCATTTTTTGAGGATATAATGTGTGTGTTCCCTAATCTGTTCGTCTATCCCCTCCTCTCCTCTCCTCTCCTCTCCTCTCCTCTCCTCTCCTCTCCTCTCCTCTCCCCTCCCCTCCCCTCCTCTCCTCTCCTCTCCTCTCCCCTCCCCTCCCCTCCCCTCCCCTCCTCCCCTCCCCTCCCCTCCTCTCCTCTCCTCTCCTCTCCTCCCTCCCTTCCTCTCCTCTCCTCTCCTCTCCTATCCTCTTCCCTCTTAGTATTAAACTACCTGGTCTGATATTCGAGACACACTGTCGACGTTCTGGACCTGAGTAGAGAGAGACTTCCTGCTGTCAGTGCTGTTCCTGGCCTGAATCCACTCTTTGGGTCTCGGACCGCGCCCGAAACAGCGGCAAGAGAACGCCGCTTTGAACTCCTCTCGGAACTTCCCTGAGGGAACAGTAGCACACTTCCTTTGAACACACAGAATATTCAAACAAGAGACTTGGATGCTGTCAATATACCTTAATGAGTTGGAATTATGCAGGGATGTGTTTGAACTATTCCTCTGCATGAATACTCAAACCACCTCTTTACTGTTATCAGCCCAGGCCTGGTTCAAAGACTAATCATTTCACACTGAACAATTCATTATGAGAATGCAATGATTAATACTTCATGAATTCAACTGTAAGTAACTGACTGTAAGTAAGTGAGGGGCAATTATAATTTCGACGTTTCATCTGTAATGTAATTCAGATTCATGGTTAACTGGATAAAAGAGGTTTCTTTTCAATTAGCCTTCCATTCATCGAAACCGTGGGAGGCATTATTCTCAAACAAAGGACCCACAACACAACTCAACAAGGTCTGTAGACTAAGGACCTTCCATGATTGCAGACACAGGATCCTTTCTACTACAGGTTTCTCAATCAACACATCAACTGCAGTTCAGTACCGATCTTCCCCTAAAATAAGATTATAATTTATTCATGGAGGAAAGTTTGGACTGTATGATCAAGCCCCAGGCTGTCCAGCAGATGGCGTGATAAAATCATGAGACAGACGTTCCTCTGATCCACTCACCACTTAGGAAGTTATAGATGATGGGATTGGCTGCGCTGTTGGCGTAGATCAGCCAGTGAGAAAAGGTGAACCAAGCGTAGACCATCTCTCTGTCGTTGGTCTTCTTGAAGGTACCAAAGACCCTGATGGAGAACAGGGAAGGAGTGACCAAGAGATGTTGGAGATTGAGAGGCTAGGGAGCAGGGATTTGTCAACACAATCGGGGGATCAGTCTCTCGCTACTGCATTGATTGGAGTTTGTTGGTCTATAGCCTACTAGGGTCCAAAACATAGAGGGTGGATTTGATTGATATCTATGTGTGCACTTTAGGCACCGTTTCGTCAGTGCAGTTATCCATGTTACATTTACATTAAATTTACATTTAGCAGACGCTCTTATCCAGAGCGACTTACAGTAAGTACAGGGACATTCCCCCGAGGCAAGTAGGGTGAAGTGCCTTGCCCAAGGACACAACGTCTTTTTGCACAGCCGGGAATTGAACTGGCGACCTTCAGATTCCCTAATCGCTCAGCCACCTGACTCCCATGTTGACTCAAATCAAGTGCACCCCAAGCATTGCGGCCTGGGCCAGGCCCGCTGCTGTCCCACTCCCTGACGGGGGCTACCTCTTCATGATGTTGAGCAGGCTGATGGGCAGGTAGCACAGAGCGAAGACCAGCAGCACCACCATCAGCATGCGTGCCGTCTTCCTGCGCGCTCGGATCTGCTTGATCTCCGCCGACACGGTGCTCGTACGAACCCGGACGGACTCCCCCGGGCCGCCCGCCTGGGCGGAGCACTGCAGAGACCGCCACTTCCTCTGCAGCACCGACGACGTCCCCGGGATCTGCAACCACGGACAACAGGACCTGGTCAGCCTGACTGACTGACTCACTGATTGACTGATTGACTGACTGATTGACTGATTGACTGATTGACTGATTGATTGACTGATTGACTGACTGATTGATCATCTGGCTGACTGATGAGTTGATTAATCAGTAATTAATTAATTCATTTAAATTAATGAGCAACACAAATACACTTGAGTCATGTATTCATTTAGCCAGACCAAGCAGATATATTGAGCCAGCACAAATTACAAAGAGAAAGGAGTGTTTGTATTCATCTCTGGAACAGCACAGACTCCGCACCTGTTGGCACCACAGCTTGTGGCAGATCTGGATGTATGCCAGGACCATGAGACACAGAGGAGCGAAATACGTCACGATGAAGAAGCAGGTGTGATACACCTTGGGGTAGATCTCGGCTGAGGACAGAAGGAAACAGGACTTGGTTTGATGACAACAGCAGCACAGGGGTACACTGACTGCTACAGCGGTTATTCAAGTCAAATTGGCTATTGAGGAACAATTGGACAGGCGACTTGGAATGAAGTCACTCAGCAATCAATGATTCAGCCATCAATCTGTTCACCAGTCAAACTGTTTTTATCTCGCTCTTTTCCTCATTCAGAATTGTGTTTGTGCGATTTAAATGCTGTAGTCATGGGAACAAAACAAAACCCCATCTTTGATAAAGTGCCCCACTGCAGCATGATATGAGATATGAATATGAATGATATGAATGATCAAGTATGCAATTGGGTTGTCTCAAATATGAATGAGTCGGACTTTCAAATATAAATAACTTCAAATTATGAAATGGCAGAGGAAATCTCTGCATTCAGAGTGAAGGTCTTCCAGATCCCTCCAGACGCCAACATTCAAACTCGTCAATATTGGTCGAAGCCAATGGTTCTGCTGGTTTCGCTTTGAGCATCAGTTTCTACCGAAAGGATTTTATTACGTTGTTGGTATTCTTAGCACATTCTATCCATTAGCTTGAAGTGAACGGGGACAGAGGCAGAATACAGCTCACAGCATGGCGACCGAACACACAGAACCCCATGTCGACATTTGAGGACCTTGGAGCTCCTGAAGGCGCTTGTTAAAACTTGCCGTTAATGTGCTTGAACTGATGCAGTGGTTTTGCGTTACCAAGGGCTGCATGATGCAACTGTTGCAAAGGCTGCACAGGGCTGGGAGGCTGGGAGGCTGGAAGGCTAGGAGGCCAGGAGGCTGGAAGGCTAGGAGGCCAGGAGGCTGGGAGGCTAGGAGGCTGGGAGGCTAGGAGGCCAGGAGGCTGGGAGGTTGAGAGGCTGGGAGGCTGAGAGGCTGGGAGGCTGAGAGGCTGGGAGGCCAGGAGGCTGGGAGGCTGGAAGGCTGGGAGGCTGAGAGGCTGGGAGGCTGGGAGGCTGGGAGGCTGGGAGGCTGGGAGGCCAGGAGGCCGGGAGGCCGGGAGGCTGGAAGGCTGGGAGGCTGAGAGGCTGGGAGGCTGGGAGGCTGGGAGGCTGGAAGGCTGAGAGGCTAGGAGGCTGGAAGGCTGGGAGGTGCAGAGTGTGGACGGTCCAGAGGTCAGTCCAAGTCTATGATTTCAATCTGTTGCTCCTGAGTTAATGTCTGACATGGTTTTTGTGTGAGTTTGCTTCCAGTAATCACACTGACGCCTCCTGATCTGACACCCTCTAAAGGCTTGTCTTGCTTCTTCATAAGTCTGATACAACCTTCCACCCCTCCCCCACCCCACTCCCCCTCTACTCCCCCCACCCCTCCCCCACCCCACTCCCCCTTTACTCCCCCCACCCCACTCCCCCTCTACTCCCCCCACCCCACTCCCCCTTTACTCCCCCCACCCCACTCCCCCTCTACTCCCCCCACCCCACTCCCCCTCTACTCCCCCCTCCCCTCCCCCACCCCACTCCCCCTCTACTCCCCCCACCCCACTCCCCCTCTACTCCCCCCACCCCACTCCCCCTCTACTCCCCCCACCCCACTCCCCCTCTACTCCCCCCACCCCACCCCACTCCCCCTCTACTCCCCCCACCCCACTCCCCCTCTACTCCCCCCTCCCCCACCCCACTCCCCCTCTACTCCCCCCACCCCTCCCCCACCCCACTCCCCCTCTACTCCCCCCACCCCACGCACCACTGCCAAGGCTCGCTGACAGAGAGAGATCAGGATTGACAGCATCTGAAAGCGAAAAGGCTTTCAGGGATTTCCATTGCAATAGAAGAGCAGTCTGCTTGTTAGTGCTCAATGAAATGCCTGTAAAATGTATACATTAGCAGGATTAAAGGGAGATTACACTAGAGGTCTTTACAGAAGGCTTTTCTAACTGCTCTACAGGAATCACTGTGTGAAACACAACACCCAGGTCATATCTGATTTTAAAAGGATACATTTTGAAGCTGTATATATTTTAATACTGTATTTCAGTCTTTGGAGAAAGCTCATATTAAATACTGCATATTTCAGTATATGATGAAAGCATCTATAGTAATGCTATACAGTTCAGCTGGCTCCAGGATGGTTGTTGGACGGCTGGTCCAGAGAGGCACTGCAGACCTCTCCTCCAGAGGACGATCAACATATCAAACATATATATCAAATCTCATTAGCATTTATAAAATATTTTTACCCTCTCTTTGGGCAAAAAATCCATCATTGACATTCTGATTAAATTGCTTCAACAGCAACACCTGGGCAGGCAAGAGGGGGTCAGTCTGTATGAAGTGTCTGGGGAGGTTGGTCCTGCTGTTGGGGGGACATCTCCTATGCTATTCTGTTATTGGTCGGCGGAACTTGTGACATAATGCTCCAATGGAGGACGTCCTGAATACAACAACCAGAATTCAATATTGACATTGCGTTTGTCCGATGATCATTTACAAATTTCCCCTTCAGTTCTCTACCACTGGCTTTGCTGTAGGCTAAACGTTGGTCAGACTGAGGGTACAGTGGGATTTTAGAAAATACATTTAACTTGCAAATTATGAACTACTTTTAAGCACATCACAAAATAATTACATTTTATTAAAGCCTGGCCGGTCCTGAAGAGGTTGTCCAAACTTCCGATTTTCAGATTTATGTTTCCCTTTTTAATTGAGCAGTAGCTAGCTATTGCGTTAGCCAGTTGGCTTGAAGCAGCCAAGCCCCTAGCACTGTACTGCGCAGGACCAGACAAGCCAAAAGTTGGACATGGCGCTGACCAGATCTCAGTGTGCCACTGAGCACCTTCCATAGAACGGGACGCAATCTCTCAACAGCTTTGACGCTTGGTCAGATTAATAACAGGTCTACTGTAGCAGCCCTGAAGAACTGTTAAACTAAAGAGAATGGATGTGCAGGAGAGCGGTGCTAATATGGGTAACAAAGCAATTAGGGGGGTGTGAAGGGGGTCACAGACCTCGACGCAGACACAGAGAGGAAGAACATCTAGAGGATTTCTGTCATAGACATCCCACAGATCGAATTATGCGACGGATGGGGGGAATAGGCCTATATGATGATAGTGTGGTAGCCTATTTGTTTCTTATGAAAGATGGGATTCCAATAGGTTGGTTGGATTATTGCTTATATGAACATTAGAACATAGTATAACTTTATCATAACACCTAGAGATAATTAGCCAACTAGTGTGAAATAACATTAAACCTTGGGTTGGTTTTCCTCCTTCCAACTTTTGGAGTCACCAGCATGTAAGTTTACCAACTGACTGTAAAAGTACTAAATATTAAAATCGATGACTCACAGAAAATGTTGCCTGGATGTGTTTTAGCCCTGGGTTAAACAGAAATGGATACACGTGGGAATTTGCACTCGAAACGGTTTGAATACTTATGTTGGGTATAATGAGTAGTCCCTTTCCACAATTACATACGTAGTTCACAGTTTACAGCAGATAAGGTAGTTTGCCCATAAAGTAGCTGCTGCAAATTTACGACTTGCAGTATACAGCGTGAGAGTTTAACCCTATCATCGCCTGCTAACCACCAGTACACCAATACACCTGTATACAGGTTAGTACAGAGGGAGCCAGCTAACCTCCAGTGTCCAGGGCAGACAGGTGTAGTCCAGGCGTTCCCTTACCTCCCCAGTGCTCGTCACACACGGTGAAGAGGCTGGTCTTGTTGGTGAGCTCGGGCATCAGGCTGCTGCTCTCCATGACGACGGCCTGGGGGATCATGATGATGCAGGAGACCAGCCAGATGAGCAGGATGCTGCGGCGCGCGCGCCTGGCCGTGCTCTTGAACATGAGCGGGTGGCAGATGGCGTACCAGCGGTCCTGCGCGATGCAGCTCAGGGTCAGCACCGACACCGACACGGAGATCGTCTGGGGGGTAGGAGGAGGCAAGGGGGGGTGGGAGGAGGGGCAGAAGGTGGGAGGGGGGGGTGGAGATAAGGGGGGGGTTGAGGGATGGGTGTTTGGAGGAGGGGCAGGCGGGGCAGGCGGGGTGGGGGGTGGAGGGATGGGTGTTTGGAGGAGGGGCAGGCGGGGTGGGGGGTGGAGAAAGGGGGGGTGAGAGATCTGGGTTGAAGGTAAATAGCCTCTCGGTTCATTATTCTCACTGATTATGTATGTGGTCATTTACTCATGCAAAGTCACACACACAGGACTCTGGTCAAGTGAGGGTGATATAGCCTCATCAGTGTCCACAGCCGAAAGGGCTGAAACATGCTCTCTAAACGTGTGGATCTGCCTGGCGAGGAGGCTAGCTGTCAGGGGACTGATGAGGCGGCCATTCAGCTAGATCCACACCCTGGTGTGTGTGTGTGTGTGTAGGAGGGGTGGCGAAGAGGAAGATATTGAGAAGATGAGCTGATGGAGGAGAAGCGTATGTGCGTGCGTGTGTGTAATGAATGTAATGTGGCTCGATGAAATGCTAGTTTTTGCCTGTGTGTTTGTACACAGCAATATTGATCAGTGGGAAAGTCAGGGAACGACACATAGATTGCTGAATGTTCTTTAAAAGATGTTGCGACAAAGGCGACAGATTAGAAATCCCTCATACACACCTACAGTACATCAGGTGAGGCGTGACTGATGCAATCTAAAACATGTATTCGGTTATCATCAAATCATGTAAGATGGGAGATTAGCCATGAATAAAAAATAAATAAAAGGTTGCCGTATTGTACAGAAAAGGTGTGTCTTAGGTTTAGTGAATAGGTTATCTTTTCCAGAGGAATGCAGCTGTTCACTGCAGAGAGCCACAGGTACAACATTTGTGTAATAAGTAGTGTAGATGTACTAGGGCACCATCTCTAGCTCTGGGAGAAAAAGACATAAAATATTCCTCCATTCGGGTGTAATTATTGAGTCATTTGTCTGGTGCCTGAAACCAATCACATACCCAACGTTACAAACGGTGTGTGTAAAATGAAGTGAATAATTATGGATGGAGTAAGACAACCTCATTTCACAAGGCCCAGATGAAGTCCACCGACATGGTGATTCAAAATGACATGATTTATGGGGGCGCTCAACATCCACCCCGGACAGCTCTGTGTAGAACCACGACAGGATTTAGAACAGGCTGTCAGTGCATCTCAGTCTGGGGTTTCAAGCACACCTGAGCCATGCAAAGCCGATTCAATGGGTAGAGGAACGTACCTCAAGTATGTACTATACACAAAATATATCCAATCTTGTAAAACTGAAACAAGTGGAAAGAAAGTGGAACTTATTGTTGATAAATATGCATATCTACCAATAATTGCGTGTATAACATCTTTCACTGATTCGATTCATGTAATTGATCTGGATGAAGGAGAATCAAATCCAAGTTCTTCATGGATGTCATGTCCCAGGGTACCACAGTGTCTGCGTCCAGCCGGCTGGGCTCAACACAAACACAGCTGTGCCAGGGCCCTCCCCTCTGACACACCATGGGGGAGGAAGACAACGCCCGTTCTAACATCGTCTTTTCACACGGATGAATGTTTGGACATGACTTGCCAATGTGCAATTTTGGTACTATTTTCTATGGGTATTCCCTTACAAAGCAGGAAACCGTATTTTGACTGGTGGTCACTATTTAGTCACTATTTAGGCTGGTTGTAAGCATTGTGATGGAGAGCTATATAGCTCTCCATCACAATGCTTACAACCCTGCAGTGTCTCTTGAGTGGAATTTATTAGATTGATACATCATTCATACCCATGGGAAAGTAATGCATGCAATATTATGCAGAGCATTCTGAATAAGAAGCCCAGAATCATTGATGGCAGTATTGTAGGGCCCCGGTCCCCAGTCAAAAAGGCTTCATGCACCTACATATTCTTTCTATTCAAACTGAGGACTTTAACAGCCTTGATTGAATGTGTGTTGTCTCTGAGAGAGGGCAGGGTACATTAGGGTGTGATGGGTTAGGTCTTTAAAGGATGATCAGTGTGTCCAATCAGTCATCCACACTCTAAAGAAAATTATAGTGGCTCAACTTAACTAAAAATTAAGGTAACAATTTGCATGGACTTTTTTAAGTAGTTCCAACTCAGCCATTATTGAGTAAATTCCGTGATTCTTTTATAGTCAGACTAACTCAATTATTTAAGTACAACCAACATGACTAACAAACTTAATTAAAGTAAATCTACTTACATTTCCTGAAAATGTTTAGGTAATATTAAGTTCTCAAATTATTTAATTTAGGCCATTTTAACTTATTTAATTTGCTTCCATTCTATTCAGAAATGTCCATGCAAATTGTTACCTTAACTTTGTGTTAGTAACTTAATTCATTTTAGCCAGAATAAAATACACATAGCAATTCCTTTTTTATGATCATACATTTTATTGTAACAGCAAAGTAAATTCATAAATTATATTATTATAGTGTTATTTTATAACTTATAAACAAAATAAACATGCCTGCTTAGACAATCCCCTGAATCCAGTGCTTCATTCTCTGTGCATGTTAAAGAATACAAAAAAAACACACCATATACCATGTGAAAAGGAATACATAAATTAAATGTTGCTGATGTTGGAAAAAGAAATTAAAATTGCTATATGTATTCTACATGGCGAATATAGAGGCATGTTTTCCAAGGGACTTGGCATTGTAAGTAGGTGTAAGTGCCAACTATCAACAGTACAGGTGCTGTTTCTTGCACAACAAAACATAACAGTGCAACATATCCTGTTGAATTTGAGGACAGTCTAATTCTTCACATTTTAGCACAGCAGTTTACTTTTGAAAGACATTACCTTTGGACTGGCTTTCAGCCCATCCAGCTCAAGTAATATCTTTTGAAATACCTCAAAAGTATTTTTCAGTTATTTTGGGTAGCTGAGGTTGAGTCCGTACATCAGCCCCATTAGCAAGGCACAGGCTCTGGGTACGTCCAGGTCTTGCAGGACTTCTGTTCCCTCAATGAAGATCCTCGCGCTGGTTGGATCAGACATGGTGGCACCTCTGGATATGACAATCGTCATCACTTCATTGACAATATCCCCACCATCCTAGCATAAGTAGGTCAGAATCAATGTCAGTGTTTTAGTCATCATATTTAAAATCAAGAGTAACACAAAGTACAGTGTGTCTGAACTTTAGTGTCTGAGTTACCTATACCAACTGCTCTTTGAAGAGTTGAAGAGAGAGATACACCATTAAGCCACGGATAGCAACCTCTGTCCTTTTTTCCACAGAGTCATCCTGTGAATAAGAAAAAAAAATATGCTAAACTGCTCCTCTATGAATTTGGGCTTTTAATAATTACATCCCTTGGAAAAAAGACCAAAGAATGTGTGAAATTGTGTTTCTGTCAAATTTCTCAAAAAGTCCAATATTCACTCTCCAGTGAAAGTGAACCAACACAACATCACCCATACCAAAAGATGTTTAATTCAAGATTAATTAACCCAAAATAACCTACAAAAAACAATGCTCTTCACAAGATAACTAGCTAAATGGTAAGTTCACTACTTTTTATTCAATTGTATAGCATGTAAAGAAAAATGTATAATAGAACATTGAAAAACGTAACAAAAAACGGACAAAAGTGACAAAAACATCTGGGAAAAACGTCAGGAAAAGTGACAAAAACAGCTTTAAAAAAACGTCACAAAAGCGCAGAAAACTATTGACAGATACTTCGAAAAAAGTGACAAGTGTCAAAAAAGACGACCAAAACGTATTGATTTATTTTACATTTTGACCCACAAAAAGTTGCAGGTCGATGGGGAAGACAACACAAGGGTTAAAACTTAGAAATCTGCTTGCAAAAACCTGCACAGAAATGGGCTTTTTTCTTACTCCATGCTTTTTCAGAATGCAAACATTAATGGCAGTTCAGTGCCAACATCGTTAAACTACCACTGCAAACAAAAGACACAAAAGACTGCTCTGAAGCACCCTAAGCATCTGAAGCAAGAGCACGTGCTCTTAAGACCCTAGCTAGCTAAAAGTATGCTAACTCAACAGTTGGTGAATTAGCTTAGGACAAGCTACAACTGAAATTTTACCGTGTGAAACACGGGAAAAAAAATGGAAAACACAAATTCTGTATACCGGTACTGATACAGTTAGTACATGTTGCAAATGAAACAAAGAAAGATACTCACCAAGACGCTTTTCTTGCAAACTCCCGTTTCTCCCGCTCGTATTTTGTCTTGTAGAAGGCGTGGTCAAGCAGCAAAACATGTCCGGGCAAGTTCAGTACTGAACTAAGCTTTTGAAAGACGCTCAGAAGAATGACAAGTAGCACTAACTCAATCATTTTCTATTGTTAAGAAAAGGTAAAAGTGTTCGTTCATAATCGATATATATATTTAAGTTAAAACACTTTTCATTATTTTAATTTTGATCTACTTCTTAAAATAAGTTATCAATTTACTAAAACATGTATATGTAACAAATTAAAATTGTTATGCTGTAAAAGCTCATGATTTTAAGCTTTACTTACTGATCCCATGAATTATTTTTTAGAGTGCAGAGCTTCACTCTGAAAGACAGGAAGTGAAGCATTTAGTTATATCAAAGAATCCCATGCTGGGCCAGGGTAACTGCACACCGTGGACATGGGGGACGTAGCCTCTCGTGTTGCAAACAAATGAGCGAAGTAGGTTCAGGCATGGCACTCGGCCAGCGCGCGGCATATCACCCATCGCTGTGTTCTCAGCCCATAGGCTTAGCTCGATAGGCGGCGCTATAAAGTCGCACACATGTGTTCTGCACTGCTGCCACCCACCACCATCCCCTTCTCCCCCATGTTGTCTGTCTGTACTCCCCATTGGGGGATTTAATTTGTTGCTCCCTGCCTCATGTCATGCATGTGCAGTGAAGGGAGCGCTTCCCCATGTACATCCATTCCACCAATGTTGAACCATTTGTCATGTGTATGAATAAATGGTGAAATCAATCACGTGAGTGTCTTGACTGAACCTGAATATGTATGTGATGGAAACCCTTGGGATTTACATAGATCAACATGACACTCTACAAATATAGGAGCTTGACTGTGTAATTTAATTTAACTTAATTTTAATTGTGATTTTGGAAACATATTAGGTCTTTCTGCACCTGAAGTGAACAATATCCACTGACTGGAACATTACCCATGACATGACTGTGGCCAAACAGCAACAGCGTGCTCGCACCCACAGTCTTGAACCCCAAATGTTAAAAGAACTATGATAATGCTTACTGTACAATGTTTTATCCGACCTTATCCTACCAATGGAACCGTGTACTGTATGTAGTCCTGAATACAGATATATGCAGAAGTTATAACATTAAACAACGGATATGATTTATTAAAAAAAAACAGTAGACCCATGATAAACAAGTCTTTTCATTTCCTAGGACAAAAGTGTACAGGAAATGAAACGAAGCCATTGTGTGATAACACTCAGGATTAAATCAAATTGATGTCGCTATCATTGTGAAGTAAGCTATAATTAAACATGTATCATTGAATGACTGTCCACCGAACATCTCCTATTCCATGTTCTTTCTGTTCTGCGTGCTGTAGAGAAAACTAAAGTCTTAATAAAGAATGATTTTCGGAATGCTGTGTATGTACCATGTCTGCTCTCTCCAGGCCCCAGCACATGGACCCATTCTGACAATCATTCAGATGAAGCAACTGACTTTAAGTGGTCTTGTAGAGTGATGGGCCTCGGGTAATGACTGTAGACTCGTCCTCTTAGGCTGTCACATGTTCAAGACCATAATCAGAATGGTCATGGTCTTAAGCGGTTCTTAAGCGGTTCTTAAGATAGATTTGTTGGACCAGATGGGATTTGTTGCACTTGTTGGTTAGTTATAACTGATTTAACTACTTGTACTCGAGGATCATGTTGTTTAATTGTAATTACATGCTCTTCTGGTTCTACCCATTGGCTCTTATTTGCTTTTCACAATGTATGCTTCATGTTTTGGCTACCCACATTGTTTTTGGGGTTATGTCGTTGTTTATGATCATTGACCTGTGCACCTTTTGTAAAGCTCTTTGGATAAAAGTGTCTGCTAAATGACTAAATGACTACATGTAAATGTGCTGACATCCCTAGGCTGACCTATACATGCAGGTGAGCTGGAGCATTTCAGATGTGTCTCCATAGCTTTCTAACATTTGGACGACCGTGCCAGTATTTGAGACGGTTTTGCCATTTAGAACTTGTCACTGTAAAAATGTCTGTCCGTGAACTGACATTTCTCTGGCAACAGTATGTCTGCGCTGCTCTTTCACCGTGTATTAAAGGTTGATCTGTGGATTCTGGAGAGGCTGGATCAGTCCATGGCTCGGGATCGCCGGAGAAGACTGAGAAAAGCCTGGTCTGCATCTTTCAGATCCCCATGTGGTCCAATCAGGCTTCTCAGTCTGGTTGGACTCCCTCACACAGACGACTACTGACTGAACCATTTACTTTCTCTGCATTAGAGAAGTTCGAAATTTTGAGAGAAAAACAAATTTGGTTGGCAGAGAGTATTTTATAGACATTGGTGATAAATGTAAATGTTCGGTGAGTGGTAGCATGGTAGCCTGTTGCTGTGGGGAACCAGTCCACAGGACACACAGACAGGTGGGGTGATGATGGTTGTGACTGTGGGTCTGAACAACCCTGCTGTCAGGCCAGTACACCTGGCTATCATCAACCTTTCCAGACAAATAATAAAAGACTTCTTTATTGGGTCAACGTCATCCTCCTCTTACCTGTAGATAAGGTAGAATTTTACATAGAGTGTTCCCGAAGAACCAGGTCTCGGTGATATCCACTACCAGGCTCGCGGGCAGGCAGGTGATCGTGACCAGCACGTCAGCGAACGACAGATTCACTATGAAGTAGTTGGTGACTGTGCGCATGTGTCTGTTCTTCCACACTGCGAAACAAACTGAAAACACAGAGAGAAAATCGCGCGGCTGCAGCTCGCAGGAAGACAGAGACTCACAGACGCACAGCGCTGGCCCGCCAGACCGCGGCAGGATGGTTTGGAGAAGTGAACAGTTGATGAAGAATCCCTTCGGCTTCTCCCAGCACTTTCACCGCAGTGAGGGCTCCGCGTCTCGCAGTGAGACGTCACTCACGCACGTACAGAAATGCATGACCATCAGCATGCTCCAACAGCTGCCCTCATAGACCGCGTCTTGTGCATGTGCAAAAAAGGATGGTTTCCACCCCCCCCCCCCCCCAATCACTAGTCTTATTCAGCAAGTACATTAGAAATAATTTACAATGCTGCACTGTGCAATGTGTGAGGAATATTGGTATCTCATAAGGGGCCCATTAAAACATGTATTTGCATGTATTTAAAAACAGAATTTTGTACTTAAAAACGACCAATTTCAATAGTTTAGATGCAATAAAACAATAGGTTAATGCTGATCAGGATCCTTACAGAATGCCATACACAATAGCGTACCAGATAATCTATACAGCAGGCTACAGACTACACGACTGAAACCAATTTATATCAGAGGGTCTTCAACCTGATGATGAAAGCACATTCTTGTACAAAGGCTACAGAATAAATGTTCTTCACTGACCGGAATAAAAAAAATCGTTCTTAAATGGATAATTAGAACACAGGTTCCAAATTAACTGATCCAACGGCATATCACCAGCTAAATTCATCTTTTCTGAATGACGCTCCTAACATTTCCTTTCAGGTTTTGAGGTTCAAATGATGATTAAAGGTTTGCAGGTGAAGGGGGAAATTAGACAAAACTGATATTTCATAAATATAGTAAAACAATCAATTAAACTTACCAAGTGTGTTTCCAACAAGAGAGACAAAAAACACAACAATGTATCCAACGATAAGAACCCATTCATACTGTTTAGGATGCAAATACTCTCTCCAAATGTACTTTAAAAGTTCATCGTCATCATCGATGTGTTGGTTAGGATGCAGATCCGTGCTGTTTGGGTGGTTTGCGGGCGTCGAGCATTCTCCGCAGTCCGAGGTTACGGTGATTCCAGACATATCTAAAAATGTTAAGATTTGAGGTGTCCTTATACAGTGTCCTAACAGCGGTTGGCGCACTTAAGTGCGACTGGCCAACAGTGTAACTGGGAGAGCGCGCTCCGAATTGATTAGGAATCGATGTGTGACGAGTTGCTTCTCCAGGGGCAAGGCGCGCAGCCAGTGGCCAACCAGAAATCTCCAAGTCCAGCCAGGGACATCATGTGTGTTTTGGAGAGATACCGCAAACCCATTTATAAATTCCTACTTTGAATCACCGTCGGATAATAATAGGTAATGTAAAATACGTAACTAATGATAAAACTTAAATTAGCCTTAGACCAGGACACAAAGACAATACATGCATATATTAGCCTACTATCTTTAGAATACACTGTATAAAGTTATATACACTACGCATGTATTATTAATATATTATAATGCATTACCATATCCTAATGAAACAGCAATATGAAATTCTCCGTACGTTGAATTTGTTATATTTGATACCGGAGTGTGTCTTGAAAATAACATCCAGTTTCTTGTCACTAACCACTGTAATACTGTTAGAACTTTGCACTTATAGTCCTTGATTATTTGCTGAACTTGCTACATGCACTGTTTTCATATTGTTTGTTTAAAAGAGTCTGCTAAATGAGTAAATCTAAACGTAATGCACCATTCCACTTTAATATGGCCTACTGAAAGGCCAGTCTGGGAGTTTTAATGTACACATAATTACGTATAATAAAGTATTAATTTAGAAGACGCGTTTATTTTTAGCGACAGACAATGAGAGAGGTTTTACACCTGCAACGTCTTGATCTGCAGTCAAATGCTCTATGAGTTATACCCTACCCAGGGGTGCTGTGCTCTATGAGCTTTACCCTACCCAGGGGTGCAGTGTTCTATGAGCTATACCCTAACCCAGGGGTGCTGTGCTCTATGAGCTATACCCTAACCCAGGGGTGCTGTGCTCTATGAGCTATACCCTAACCCAGGGGTGCAGTGCTCTATGAGCTATACCCTACCCAGGGGTGCTGTGCCAGACATCCTTTTGGGGGCCCCCTCCTCCCTCCTCTGTTTTTTGATTCAACACATTTTCATTCTGGGCTGCGTTTCCCGATAACGATGGATCGTAGCAGCAACGATCGAGCAAAATAATGAAACCATCGATATTTCTTACGTGCGTTTCCCAAACATGCTCGTAAGTAGGATAATCCATGCGCTTTCAAGAGATACGAATTTTCAAGAGACACTTTAGCTACGGTGACTTTGGCAACGGCCCGTAAAACTAAAGGCCGATATATGCTTCTCCGTTTTCCAAAAAACGGACACATGTGAACGCCCTCCTCTACGGGGAACGTCCTATTTCGGCCTAAAGGCCGATATATGCTTCTGCGTTTTTCGAAAAACGGACACATGGGAACGCCCTCGTCTCCGTGGAACGCCCTCTACGAGCTCTCCGTCAGCCCTCGGAGAGCCCCGGAGAGCTCGACGTGCACCTCCTGAATTTTCTAACTATCCGTCGTAATTTCGGAGAGCTACGGAGACCACCTTGGCTGTGATTGGTCAGTATTAACCCTCGTGCTGCCTTCGGGTCACATGACCCAAAGGTTCATAACGAACCATCGTTGTGTTTACCCAATTTTACCCAATACAAAAACAAATAAAAATAATTTTCTTTTCCTTTACCTTCGCAATGTGGGGGGTCTGAGACAGCCCAACGGTTAAAAGAAAATGCTTCACTTTGTTTTTGTATGCGGTAAAGTTGTCGCAATACGACGGTGGGTCACAATGACTGATGGGTCAGAACGACCCGAAGATAACACAAGGGTTAAGAACCGCTTGCGTCAGGGGTGGGGGAGGGGTTGCCGTGATAAACAGGACGAACAGAATCCTTTGACCGCCATTGCTGTAAGTTTTCACAATTCCTGTTTCAGCTAAACAGTACATGTAAATCAGCATCTGAATTAAAATGTGACGAGAAATGGGCAGTGTAGTTGCTGAAAATGTGAGTATGTTATTGATGAAACGGCTAATTTGTAAATTTTCTCAGACTTCTCGATAACCTAGGTAAATAAACACTCCACGACGACTTACAAAAAAACGTTGCGCCACCTACTCTTCTGGCGGTGAATTGTTTTCAGCACCCACAGCCTACGGAGAACCATAAACGAAGTCTATCCGTCCGTATCCGTACGTATCCGTGCGCCCGCCCATCCGTAAACGGAGACGCAGAAGCATATTTCGGCCTTAAGATTCGTCGTACGATGGATTCTACGACCAACTAAAGGCCGAATTATACTTCTCCGACTCCGTTACGGACAGACGGACCATGACAGATCCCTGTCATGGTGCTAACCTGGATCCCTGTCATGGTGCTAACCTGGATCCCTGTCATGGTGCTAACATGGATCCCTGTCATGGTGCTAACCTGGATCCCTGTCATGGTGCTAACCTGGATCCCTGTCATGGTGCTAACCTGGATCCCTGTCATGGTGCTAACATGGATCCCTGTCATGGTGCTAACCTGGATCCCTGTCATGGTGCTAACCTGGATCCCTGTCATGGTGCTAACCTGGATCCCTGTCATGGCGCTAACCTGGATCCTTGGATGTCATGTTGATTGGCTGCAGGTCATCCCTGTGTGCGGATCATTCCAGCTCCTTCTCGTTTCCAGGTAGCATACGAGCCACTTCCACTTAGCTGTGCAAGGCTCCAAGGTTAGTTACCCTCATGTTATTCATCTGCAGGTTTCAAAGCCGCCACTGTGTGGGAGGAGCCCAGGATAAGAGGTGCTTTCATCTATTATTTATTCTGCTGTGGAATAGAAAAATTGGTCAAGATGCTCTTACTGGTTGCTCTTGTCTTATAAAGGGCGTTAGTGCTCATTCCTGCAGAACAAGTACAAGATAAAGGAACGTAAAAAGGTTAAACCTCACAATTACATTGTGAGGTTAAGGCCTTTCTGTAAATCGTTTGCCGGAGTTTTGACACCACTTAGCGTAGACCCGTCCAGTTAACCTTATTTCCCTTTGAGTTGATTTCTTTTTTCAAACAGGACATACTGCGTTTCCCGCTATGTTACAGGTGAGGTGAACAACCTCAGGAATAGCCTCATCATTTCAGTTTGTTGATTGAGTTATAGTTGTACAACCATAACAAATAAGAAGAGGACGTTGTGACATTTATTGTGCTTAAAATATGTTCATTTTACCCGCGGTCTCAAGTTCCTCCAGAAAACGAAGGGGCTATACAGGTCACAAACCAGGGCAAACCATCACATCCTGGAGCGTGAGATCAGGATTAGCTCAATATCCTTACACAGTGAATGACCTGTCGCTAATTCAAGAGGCTGGATAAAGACCAACTGGAAGAAATCTGCCTGCTGCCTGAAAATTGCCCCCATTACCATTAAGCGACAGTATCACCTTCCAAGCCCTCTTCATGCAGCATCTAGTGTGACCACCACTAATTACATTACAGCATTTATTTTCATTCTAAAAGTGTATGAAGAAAGAAAAAACTAATAATGGATTAACAAATTCCATTATTATCCATTATTTAATTCCATTATCCCAATAATAATAACGGTAAAGAGGATTGCTGTGACTTTATGTTTATTTATGTTAATGGAGAAAGTTCTGGTCTCTGTGTAATGACAGGTGACCTTGTGTCAGCCTCGTTTCATTCACAAGGTCACAAAAGCACTGAACTCAAATCAATATCACGCAAATAAAAAATGCCATCCAATGTGAATTGGGAACAAATGAGTCACAACTTCATACTGACACAGTGTCTCACATCAAAATCCTCACGCACAGAACTGTCCTGTCACGTCTATTCCTGACTGAACAAAATACTTTGACACTTTTCGAAGGCTTTCTTTTTCTTTATTTGACACACTGTTTGTAAAAAACGCACCATTCCCATGAATTGTCCCTTTAAATATCATTGAATTACAGTGACATTACCAACACCAAAGCAGTTTTTTATTGCACTTCCCAAATGACTTGTCAAATAATGACAACATAATTAAAGCTTCAAGCATGTTTTGTGTTTCTCATAACACTTCAACAATGACAACAACA
This sequence comes from Osmerus eperlanus, assembly GCF_963692335.1. Classification (NCBI taxonomy): domain Eukaryota; kingdom Metazoa; phylum Chordata; class Actinopteri; order Osmeriformes; family Osmeridae; genus Osmerus; species Osmerus eperlanus. The sequence goes on along the minus strand of NC_085023.1, from coordinate 2,325,806 downwards.
TTGACCAATATATGCAGCTGTCCACATATACCATATCTAACCACATGATCTTAATGCATCTTAGTACAAGGACATGAATGCCCTTTCATATAGGGGAAAATGTATTTTTCCACCTGATTTTTCATCAACGTCCTTTGTGTTGTGTTGCTGTCCCAGCTGCTGTGATTGTGAAATGTCCCCTAGTCAGTAGGTCCCATGTATGCATGCATGCATGTATGTATGCATGTCTGTCTGTGTGTCTGTCTGTCTGTCTGTCTGTCCATCTATCTTACTACTTGTTTTTATGAATGAAGTTTCCCACTCTCTGAATGAACTTGCCTAGCTTATTTTCATGCTGTCCGTGTGTAGCTTGTCCATGGCGATTGTGAGGCTCACTGGGGGAGCCACCTTTAGAGAGGAGCGTGGTCTTGGGCTGGCCTTGGGCGTGTGTGTTAGTGGACACAGAGGGCGACGACGGCTTCTTGTCAAACGCACAGAAAGGCTCGAATCGGCTGTAGAGCCGGCCGTCGGCTCTCTGGCTCTGGGAGCGCCAGTCTCCAGACGGCAGATGGGTCCTGGCAGTGTCCTCCGAGCCTGGTCGCGGTGCCCTGGGGGCAGGCTCCTTGTCTGACGGGCTGCAGGGGAGCTCCTCCGTGCTGAAGCGAGGAGCCGATGAGTTCCCTACGTGCGCGGGATGGTTTTTGTTCACGTGTAGCCGAGAGGGAGAGGGGATGGGGCTCCTCTGGTCCCGGTCAGACCACCGCTGCTCCGCCTCGGACAGCACCGTGTCGGTGCTGCCTCCCGGCCCGGGGCTTCCTCTGTCCTTCGACCCTTCCTTCTTCTCCGGTATGTTGAGCAACGAGCGGAGTTTCTTGGAGCTCTTCTTGAGGAAGCGGGGCGACGTGGGGTTGGCGGTCTCCTTGGCATCCCCGTCCAGGGCGGCGACGGACACCGTCCTGGACGGGGCATTCTGCCACATGGTCACCGTCTGGCTCTTCGCGGCCATCACGCTCTTGACGTCGTGATGAGAGACCGACCTCTGATCCTTGTGCAGATTGGGAGCGCACCCTCCGTTGAGGGGGCGGAAGCCGGGCGTGCTTCTCTCCGCCTGCGTCCGGGCGAAGCCGTACATGTGACTGGAGTTCTCCTGGTGGTCTCTGTAGTCAGTGTTGGACTCCGCTACGCTATGACGCTTGTGCCAGCTCTCCTGGGACGGGTCTGCGTTTCTGCCCGGCAGGCCCCCTTTGGCTCTGCCCAGGCTGGCATAGATGGAATGGTGCGACCCCCTGACCGGACTGAGACCCCCGTGACCCCTGGGGTCATCTAGGATCTGCAGGCTCCGCCTCTTCAGCTGGAACTCCTCGAGGCGAGCCCCGCCCTCGGCTGGACTCCACTGCGTGGGGTTGTAATACGGAGCGCTGGGGAAGGGGACGGTGGTGGGAGGGGGCGGACGCGAGGACGAGGAGGAGGTGGTGTAGCTGTTGCTCTCCGGTTGCTCCGGGATGGTGGACTTGAACACAAAGGAGGACCTGAGTCGAGAGGGCATGTAGTGGCCCGCCTTGTTCTCCGGCAGGGGCTCGTACTGGTCCAGGTAGTCACTGGATTCTCCACAGGGAGCGTCGCTGTTGTTGAGGTAAGAGTCGATCCTCCACGTCCTCAGAAAGGACTTGGAGGTGTTCTCCAGCGACGGCATGTTCTGCTTCATACTCACAATCTGCTTGTCGTTGCCGTGGTACGACTGACGCATGTTAAGGCCCCTGAACACCTTTTTCTCCGGTTGATGCTGGTCGTTGGGGAACTGGATCCTTCCGTTGGGGTGGTATCCTGCATCTCCGGCCACGTTCCAGTTACTGGATCCAAAGCGGGGGTTCTGGGGTACGTACGGCCTCTCCTGCCTCTCCCCGGCGTAGCTGTGCCTCTTGAGGAAGTCGGTGTCCTGAGTCTGCAGCTGTTGGATGCGGCCCTGCACGCCCACCCCGGGGACAAACATGGCCGGCGGCCGCTGTTCGAAAGGCTCCCCTTCGCAGACGTCTCGGACGCCCGGCTGCCCCTCGCAAGCCTTCCTGTACACCGTGTCCAGGGTGTGCCTCAGTACATCCCTCCTCTCGAAGGGCTGGCAGGCGGCAGGGGCCTGCCTGGAGCCCCCTGGGGGGCAGAGCGCCGCCGGGACCCTGGAGCGGGCGTAGAGCGTCCGGAACTCCTCGTCATACGACCCCACCAGGCGGCCCGTGATCACCTGCACCATGCTCAGGTGGATCTTCTCAAAGGACCACGTGAAGCTGGGGAGAACGAGAGGGAGACACCGAGACCAGGAGCAAGAGATGGAGAGAGAGAGAGAGAGAGAGAGAGAGAGAGAGAGAGAGAGGAGAGAGAGAGAGAGAGAGAGAGAGAGAGAGAGAGAGAGAGAGAGAGAGAGAGAGAGAGTGAGAGAGACAGAGAGAGAGACAGAGAGAGAGACAGAGAGACAGAGAGAGAGAGAGAGAGAGTGAGAGAGAGAGACAGAGAGAGAGACAGAGAGAGAGACAGAGAGAGAGACAGAGAGAGAGAGAGAGAGAGAGAGAGAGACAGAGAGACAGAGAGACAGAGAGACAGAGAGACAGAGAGAGAGAGAGAGAGAGAGAGAGAGAGACAGAGAGACAGAGAGAGAGAGAGAGGAGAGAGAGAGAGAGAGAGAGAGAGAGAGAGAGAGAGAGAGAGAGAGAGAGGGGAGAGAGAGAAAGAGAGAGACAAAGGACAGAGAGAGGACAGAGAGATACAGAGAGGACGCAGTGATTATCACAAAACCTTGCAGATAGCAAATGAAGCAGGCATTGCTTATCATAACATGCGAGAGGGAAACATCACGTTGGCCACACAGATACTACAAATAAATGGGAGAGGGGGAAGGAGAGGGAGGGAGAGAGGCAGAGAGAGAGGGAGAGGGAGAGTGAAAGAGAGACAGAGAGAGTGACAAAGAGAAAGAGTAAAAGAAAGAAAAGAAACAGAAAGAGAGGAGCCAGTGATTATCATTGTGAGGAGCACTTATTAAAATATGAAACTGAAAGCTGAGAGTCGAGATCGTCTGATGGAGACCATCAAACATCTCTGCAGGAACCAATTATGTTAACCATCTACATTTGATTATATATTGTAATGTATTCCTAGGAATAAGGATGTCATGAGGATGTAATGTACATTAAAAGAGCCTTGGAGCGTAATTATCCTAATAGTGTTAGTTCAACTAATTCTGGCGTATTCAATTCCATAGTACAGTACATTGTCTCTGTCTTTTAGTTATTACATGACCAAACATACTCATCAAACACAGAGCACACGAGAGGAAACCCAATGTGTTGTTTCGCACCTCCCTCACCACATCACTCCTCACTACCCCCCCTCCCCCCTCCACCCCCTTCCCCCACCTCACCTTCCCTCACTACCTCCTCTCGAACTCCTCCCCCCACCCCCACCATCCCTCCAACCCCTCCTTCCAACTCTCCAACTCTCCACCTTCACTCCACCCCCTCTCTCCTCCACCCCCTCCCTCCTCCACCCCCTCCCTCATCCACCCCCTCACTCCTCCCCCCCACTCTCTCCTCCCCACCCCCTCCCTCCTCCACCCCCCCTCCTCCTCCTCCCTCCTCCACCCCCTCCCCCTCCCTTCTCCACCCCCTCCCTCCTCCACCCCCTCCTCCCCCTCCCTTCTCCACCCCCTCCCTCCTCCACCCCCCCCCTCCTCCCCCTCCCTCCTCCACCCCCTCCCTTCTCCACCCCCTCCCTCCTCCACCCCTCCTCCACCCCCTCCCCCTCCCTTCTCCACCCCCTCCCTCCTCCACCCCCTCCCTCCTCCCCCTCCATGATCTCCTTCTCTACCTGTAGGATCCGAACATGACCGTCTCACAGTCGACCAGCAGGAACCTCTGCTGCAGGGCTCCATGGAAGGTGGCCCCGGAGCGACACAGGTAGTCCTGGCCCTTCACCGAGCGCACTCTCATGTTCTGCAGCACACACGGGAAACAGGCAGCTATTTCAAAATTATTTTTCAAGACAAAACAGAATAATTATAATACCACTAATTGATCATTTCTTTTAGTACCACTATTTGTCATTGTATTGCATTCATAGTTTCATTCAGTCACACAGTGCTTTTAAATGAAGTTCACAGAAGTATATACACAAACCATATACAGTAGAATTGATTAAAACCGGATAACAAAACAATCAACAGATGAAAACAATACAATTATAAAGTGTAGGACCAAAGATTACAGTAACAGTACATTGTTTTAAAGAGAATATTGATTGTGAAATCTGCTCGCGTAAAACACTGTAGAGACTGACAATCTTGATGGCTCCTCGTCTCTTGACTCAACACACCTGTCTGTCTCTCTTGTCTGTCTCTCCTGTCTGTGTCTCCTGTCAGTCTCTCTGTCCGGGATCTCAGTCGAAGGAGGGTTTTTATTTGTTTACTCAAGTATCTCTGGAGCTGTTATCAGTTTCGCACCAGTATTTCAAATTCTCCTCGTGTATCCAGTGCCACTATATTTCCACCTGGGAATGTTTTGCCCAGGTGTTCCACATCAAATATGTCAGCACAAACCAACAAGATTCTAACGTATTCCCATGGCAACAGAGCCCATACGCTCACCCTCAGCTTGTGAATGTGAACGTCCTGGCTCTCTGCCATGGAGAGGAAGCTGTGGAGGTGGATGTGGTCCAGGAGCACATAGACGGACACGCCTCGCAGCGAGGCATCCACCGCCTCTTTGAAGATGTCCACGTCCGTGAAGACGTCCATGACGACAGCGATGAGCTGGGAGAAGAAACGAGACGCAGGAGAATGAAGACCATGCTCACACACACACCCTCACACACACACACACCCTCACACACACACCCTCACACACACCCTCACACACACACCCTCACACACAAACTGCGAGGTTTGGAGACGTGAGGTCTGGAGACGTGAGGTCTGGAGACGTGAAGTCTGGAGACGTGAGGTCTGGAGACGTGAGGTCTGGAGACGTGAAGTCTGGAGACGTGAGGTCTGGAGACGTGAGGTCTGGAGACGTGAAGTCTGGAGACGTGAGGTCTGGAGACGTGAGGTCTGGAGACCTGAAGTCTGGAGACGTGAGGTCTGGAGACGTGAGGTCTGAGTGGCTTAT